>NC_056731.1:457901351-457996351 GCF_019279795.1 Protopterus annectens
AATACATAAATTGATTTCATAATTGTAAAATGTGATCTATGTAAACATTAATTTCTTTAGGAAGATCCCAGGATAAGAAAAGGTTTCAAACTGATGTATTCGTTTAGTCCTGGATATGTTGTGACATCAAAACATATCTGCCACTTGCTTTCCATGGAACCTAAACGTGCCTTCCAATTACCACTAACAACAGTTCTATCTACTTGATCTATTATTGCAAACTTGAACTTTTGATCTTTGCCTTTAGCTTTTACATATTTACTGAGCGCATTCTTCTCATCTCCTTTTCTCATTTTGTATACATGTTCATATATCCGAGTTTTTAACTTTCTTTCTGTTTTCCCTATATAGTATGCTGTACATTGCGTACAAGTGGCTAAATAGACGACTCCCTGGCTATTACAGTTTCCTGATTTGAATTTGCATGTACTTTTCATAATATTGTCAAGTTTGATACTTTTTTCTACATTAACATATTGACACTGTCCACAAGTTCCACATCTTTTTGTCCCCTTCTTCTTATGTTGTTCCTTGTTGTTCCTATTATCACTTCTTTCTATTAATTTCTTTATATTATATCCTGTTTTTAATACTATACTGGGTGTACTCCCTACTATTTGTCCTACTTCCTCCATGTTCGTGAAAATTGTCCAGTGTCTACGTAAGATCTCCTTAACTATATTTGTGTGTGTATTGTACATAATAACACAAACTCGTCTATCAAAAGGCTGATTCGTCTTCGTATACATACCTTCTTTCCCTAATAATGGGTTGTACTTAGTCCCCCATTGTGATTTAACATATTCCACTACATCTGTAAGCATACTTGTGGGGTAACCTCTTTCATTAAATAATTTGTGAATATAATCTAGTCCTTGTGTCATGAGTTCACTTGTAGATGACATGCGAGCAGCTTTCACACATTGTCCTTTGACTACATTCTTGAATATATGTGGAGGATGGCAACTCCCATATTGAATATAGTCATTGGAGAAGGTTGGTTTTCTGTATAATTTTGAAACAAAACCAACCCCATTGTTACTGATGTATGTGTCTAAGTACGCTATACCTCTTTTTTCAACTGTATGTGTGAAGCACAAAAAGTCCGTAGTGCTATTGATATAATTGATGAAGTCTGGGATAACATCTGTTTCCCCTTTCCATATAATGAATAGGTTGTCCAGAAATCGTGTGTATAATAACATATGCTTGTAATATTCACTAGGGAATAAATACTGGTCATCCCATTCTAACATCACTAAATTTGCATATATGGGTGCACAAGATGCACCCATAGCCACACCTTTAGTTTGTCTGAACATTTCACCTTGAAATTCGATGCAATTATGGTCCAATATAAGTCCCATCATATCCATGATGAGATTGATTTTCTCCCATGTTAAACCAGAGAACTTCCGCATACTATTGCATAAATATTCCAACCCTATGTCCGTGGGTATGCAAGAAAAAAGATCTTTTACATCAACTGTGATGAATGTAATGTCCTCATCCCACACCTCTGGGGTTAATTTACTAAGAAAATGCCATGAGTCCTTAATTAAGTGAGGAACATTTTTATATACATGTTTGGTCTAATGGTCTATTGTAACCCCCATATTAAATGTTTTGGATTTTGATCCTGATATTATCGGTCTATGGGGGGGGGTGGGTTCTAAATTTTTGTGGATTTTTGGGATACCTACTATATGGGCCATCATTGGATATTCGTTCCTTATAAAATTATAAAGTTCCTCAGTAATTCTGTTGTCTAAAAGGTATTCTTCTATAGCAAGATCTATCCGCTTGTGTCCGATGTTAATCTGATTGAGAGAAACTTCCTCATAATTACCTAAATTAAACAACAGTTCATGGATCTTCCTATAGTATTCGTCCTTGTCAAATAGTATGATCCCTCCCCCTTTATCCGGTTTCATGATCCTAATTTCTTTATTAGAGATGATATCATCTAACATTTTTCTTTCATCCTTCGTTAAATTGTCTCTGGTTTTATCATTGAAGTCAACCTGCTTCCCTAAATTTTTGTATGTTGCATATACTTCTTTACACACCACTTGTTCATATATAGCTACTTGTGAATTTTGAGGAGGGATATACGTACTTTTCTTTACTAATCTCCCCTCACTTGCTTTAGACCCATCCTTATGGTCTTTAAAAAATAGCGCCAGGTTTAATCTACGACAGTATCATTTAATATAAAAAAGGTAGACAGAGAGAAAAGTGCGTGACTGCTTAGCTAATCACCATAATATTTTATATTACAGCTGGTGCACACAGAGTGACAAAGTAACTAGTAACTTTTTCTGTCAGACTGGTCTGGCTGGTGGCAGTAAACTACTGTGAGGAAATGGAACTGTACCACTGAAAAGTATCAGCCTCTCTTGGAAATTACTGTGTGCAGGCGCATGTAAATACAATAGCTCAGTCAGGTATATGATTCAGTGGATAAGCACTGCAAGGTAGTAGGCTCACAGCTAATTCAAGAAAATCCCAGGAACGCCAGTGGCTATACCCGATCTCGGACTACTCGGTACAGAACCTATGTGGGTGTGAGTGTTATTTGTCATAGCCCAAGGCAGCATTAAAAAAAAAAAAAGACTGTATAGTCAAACACCTTTATAGGTTCATAGGTTCATACTAGGCTATCTGCCCTAGGGCATTTATAAGCCTAGCCAGAATGTGTTTGGCTTTTGCCACCCATTTTAAATTTATTTTGCTATGCCCTTTTTCGAGGTTAGTATACTGTGCCTCTGTCTAACAGTGACACAGAAGTGATACCTGGGGTAAACCTACGATCTCCCATCCACTCATCAAGATTCCTCTTGAAGAGAGGAAATGAGGGACTCTGCCTAACCTGGACTGGGATTTTATTCCAGAGTGAAGGGAGCCTCTGGGTTATGAATCTGTCCCTCCAGCATGTCCTATTTATTTCAGTGCTGAAGTTCAAGTCTCGAGCCAGAGCTCGATGGGATTTGGATTTTCTGAGGTGCAGCATGTCCATTAATTCCGGGTTGGACATGGCTTTATACGTCAGGCACAGATCGCCTCTGAACAGGCGGTATGCCACTGAGTAGAGCTGGAGTTTCTTTAACCGGGCAGCATATGGCATCTGTTTGAGCCCTTTGATCCTCTTGGTGTGGTACTTTTGGGGTCTTTCCAGTTGCTGCAGGTGTCTGGTAAGGTACATCCCAAAAGGGGCATTGTACTCAATTATGGGCCTGATGAGGCATGAGTAAAGAGGCACGATGACCTCCCCTGATCTAGATGTGAATCCCTTCATGATTAGGTGGGCTATACAAAATGTTTTTCTAACCACTTTGGCCACGTGGTTGTCAAATGAGAGACTGCTATCAACTTGGGTCCCCAGGCCCCTAATTACTTCTTCTGTACTTAATGGATTACCACCTATGTGGTAATTTGTGGGCACTTTGTTTTTGCCAAAGGGGATGACTATACACTTTTTGGCATTTAGCTTGAGGCCATGGCTCTGGCACCAGTTGTCTGTTTCTATGAGGCCCTTTTGGAGGATGCTTGTGTCGCCTGGAGAGTCGATTATGGCGCCCAGTTTGCAGTCATCAGCGAACTTGGTCAGCCACAGTCCTTCCGTGTTGGCCTGTACCTCCGAGAAATATATACCGAACAAGAGAGGTCCCAGGACTGAGCCTTGTGCGACACCACTTGTAACTGGTTTGGAGTCTGACATGGCTCCAGCAATTCTAACCATGTGGATTCTGTCCTTGAGCCAGGTTGCAATCCATCTAGTGACATAGGGGTTTATATTTAAGCTGGTGAGCTTATCTATAATGCCCGAGTGGGGTATTGTATCGAAGGCTTTTGCGAGGTCCGGGCAGGCTGTGTGGACCACCTTCCCCTCGTCAATGGCCTTGGTGCCTGTTTCAAAGAAATCAACCAGGTTTAAGAGGCAGGATCTGCCCTTAACAAAGCCGAACTGGGTAGGATCCAGTGTCTGTAGGTCCCCAATATCTTTATTTATGAAGTCCATGATGATCCTTTCCATAGCTTTGCAGACCAAGCTAGTCAGGCTTATGGGGCGATAGTTTCCAGGCACCACCTTTATGGAGAGGGACCACTGTTGCTGTACGCCACTCTTTGGGCACATATCCTGTAGTAAGGCTGAGATTGAACAGTAGTTTTAGGTTTGGGTTTAGCTCTTCTTGGAGTTCATGTAGGACGCAGCCCGGGACACCGTCTGGTCCCATTGATGCTGTGTTTTTTGCTTTGGAGAGGGCGGCTCTTACCTGAGCATCTGAGATGTCAGGGGGGCAGCACTCGGCTGGGATAGATATTTGCTCTTTTGGTGGTGGTGGGGGGGGGGGAGTTTGCGCTGAACCTGTCAGCTAGGATGTTGGCAATGTCTGTGGGTTCAGTGTATTTTTTGTCATTTTGGACTAATTCTGAGCATATCTGGGAATTACCACCCAGGTTCCTAACATAACTAAAGAAAGTCTTGTGATTATCCTTAGTGTCCTGTGCAATTTTTCTCTCGAAGCTGGCCTTAGACAATTTTATGAGTGCCCGTAGTTTTTTGCTAATACTGATCAGTGATGCCTTCCCTTTTGGGATTTTGCTCTATCATTTAGTAGCTTCCTCCTTGTATTGTATAGTTTGTTTATGGCTGGGGTCCACCAGACAGGACGTCTGCCTTTGGAGGATTGGGTCTTGGTTTTATTTGGGATCGCATGATCCATGCATTCCTGAAGGTGTTCATAGAATGCGCTTATAAAGGATTCTGCGGTCTGGGCCGTATTTTCCACAGGCCCGGGGGCTTTGAAGGATTCCACCTCGGTTTTGAGGAGAGTGAAATTTGCTTTAGAGAAGTTTTTCACTGTGGTTTTCTGGGTAGAGGGTGGGGTCGGGATGTGAATATCCAGTGAGATTAGTTTATGGTCTGATCTTACCAGTGAGGGATACACTTCCGGTCTGGAGCATAGAGTCCCCATGTTGGTGATGATCAGGTCCAGTATGTTTCCCCCTCTTGTGGGAGTGGTAACAAGTTGTTCCATAGCATTTGAGTTTATAAATTCTAGGAACCTTTGGGCTAGGGTGTTGGAGCTAGAGTAATGCTCCCAGTCTATGTTTGGGTAGTTGAAGTCGCCCAATATAATGGTGTTTGGAGAGACCTTCATATTTTCCAGTGTTCTCAGGAAGGCCGAGTGGGGTTCCTGGGTTTGGGAGGGTGGTCTGTAGCAGGCTATAAACTGGAAGGCAGTTTTACCCACTGTTAGTTGCACATGGATAGTCTCTGATGCTTCGTGCTTTGCCACCAACCTGGAGGTGTGGGTATCTTTGATGAATATTGATACTCCCCCTCCTTTTGTGGTTCGGTCCAAGTTTTGGGGCCGAAAAGCATGGTATAACCTGGTAGTGCTGGGGTGCTCTCGGGAGCCCTGAACCAGGTTTCTGTTACCACACAGATATCGATGTTCTCCATGCTAAGGAGAGTTTCGAGTGCGTGCATCTTGAGGTTTAGACTTCTGGCGTTGAGTAGCATTACTCTTAGTTTCTTATCCCTTGTGATACCTATGGAGGTGGGTTTGTCTTTTGAGCCTCAACTAAAAAAGGCACTATGGGGGTAGCAAGAGCCTTTGCCAATATCCGAAAGCCCAGGGGACAGGTGCAAGCCGTCCCTAGTGAAGCATCGTGGCTTGTCGAGCATATCATCCCAAGCTGACAGGCATAGGATCCCCTTTGAATGACACCAGTACTTAAGCCAACTGTTGAAATTGATCATCTTGTCTTCATATTATGGCATCATTCTTGGTGAGGGTAAGATGCTACTCAAGGTCAGGGTCATACCGGCCTGGGCTACATACTCAGAGAGCTCCTTTATGTCTCTTTTCATGTAGTCCAAGGAGGTACGTCTCAGGTCATTCACACCAGCATGGACAATGACTGAGTCATATTTGTACTTACCTTGGAGTGACCTGAGTGCTTGTGTTGTGAGCGGGACGTCAGTGTGCCTGACGATAGAGTCACCTATTACAAGTGTATCAGGTGTGTTTAGTCTTAAGGGCTGTGACTGTTTGGCACACTGGCTTTGTGAGATATGTGTTGCACGTGTTTTGTTTTGGGGTAGCGGTTGCTTGGGTGTCTGCTTTGGAGGTCTCTGCTGCTTAGGCAGATCTTTATTTAGAGCCTCCGAGTATGTTTTTGTGTGATTGTGTGTTTGGTTTGCTGTCGTGGTAGGTCTATGTGAGACTGGAATTGCAGTGAGTGTGGTTTCCTTCTCCTCCTGACTGGTTATGCCAGTACTGAGTTGAAAGAGCTTAGCCGCCAGTTTAGCTATATGGTTGCAACTCTCACATGTGTTGGAATTTGTTGGGAGGAGGAGAGGGTTGTCTGTGTACATGAGGCAGTTGTAACATTGCCTCAAGATTCCCAGATTCACCAGCTGGACCGGAGAGGAGATTGACAACTGACCTTTGGACATGCTAGAATAATATTGGGAATTCCTTAATTGAAAACAAGGGCCAGTGGGGAGTGAGGGTGTAGTGCTTTTAATTTTTAGTGCTGACTTATATAATTGCTTTAGTGAGCAAATGCCAGGTAACTTAAGTGCAATGTGTTACAGGTAACTTAAATGCAAAAACGACAAACAGTAACTTTCTTTCAAGTAAAACAAGGAAATAAGTACAGTAAGCAATGCAGATATCACTAGTGATCCACAGAAGTGCTGAGAAGCCGCGTATTAGGTGGAATTAGCGTTCCAGGAAAATAAGCAAACAAGCATATAAACAAAGCTAGATTCAGCAGGCCTGGATCTAGTCTATGCTACAGCAAACAAGGTGTACCAATTTCAGAAAGATACAGTTCAAATTTATTAAATTATAACTTAAGACATAGACTAACATACATTAGTATAAAAGAAAACAAACCATATTAACATGCTTCAAGTTACATACATTATATATCACATGTATTTTTTTTACTATCAGTCTAACATTAAACTGCTCAATTCCTGCCTTCTCTTAAACCCGTCTCCTTCACCTCCTGAATATCACGCATGTATTATTCCCACAATTTCCATTTATTTTTATGTAATCTGCTCCTTCCCTTTTCTAAAGATCCCCATTCCAATTTTTTTACATCTGTTGCAATATTCAATACTTGAAAAATGCAGTTGTTTTAGATTGATTTCCATTTTCTAGTAATTGTTTTTTTGGCAGCCACCAGAACTAATCTTAACAAGGCCTTACTATGTATAGGCAATTCAGATCCAGTGTCCCAACTCAAAAAAATAATTTCCTTTGTTACAACAGTTATTCTGTACAGAATTTTTAAAAATCTACCAACTCATTACCCTCCCAAAATATAAGTTCCCAGTTTCCTCTTTCTTCCCCATGACACCTCCAACATTTGCCATCTACCTGAGGAAAAGTTATTTGAAGTCAGCTTGGAATATAAAAATGCCTATGCAAACACAAGCAAAACTCCTAAACCTGGACTTTGTTGCACACTTGGCAGCCATGCATATGTCCTTGCATTACTCCTTGCAAATTGCCTAATCAATCTTTTCTAACTGCCTCCGAGTCTAACAGTTATTGTGCACATCTTACATGCCCTACTAATCTTTTTAACAGCAGATTCTGTTCTAGATACAACTAAAAACTCTAAGAAAGGAGGTCTTTCACTTAGGATTCCCCTATCCCTTTCTTTTTGCCTATATTTTGATATAAATCTTTGGTAAGAAAGGAAGTCTCTAGCCTGCAGTCTCATGTCTTCTTGGCCTCATCCAATTCTATTACCTTTCTCTCTCTAATTACTTGCAACCAATACCTTGGTTCCTTTGCCAATTCTCTACAGTAAATTCCATCCCCCTTTTTCCTATTCTCTGTACCCCTATTTGGAGTAATCCTAGTCAGCAAAATCTCCTTTCTCCATTCTCATGTTGGCTTAGTTCTTACAATACTTGCTGCTACTTTATGAATATAATATTCTGCACAGCTGTTATTATTCTCCTTAAGGATCTGCATTCAAATTAGCAAGATAGTCTTAAGGACAAACTCTCTCCCTTACGTACTTACTTATTTTTCTGTTCTCTATTCATGTACCAATTTTATTATTAGCTGGGCTAGTGCTGTAGACTGGAAGACTGTGGTTCACTGTCCCTGACTTACTGCTGGAATTGGGTGGGATTACAGGCCAGACACATCACAGAAGACAGACCAGCCCTGGATGCCTACATAAACCTGGACCAGTGCAGGGGCAGAGGCAAGCAGAAGCTGCTCATCCCTATGCCAAGGACATCTTCAGGACCTCTTTTTTCTTCCATGAAGAACAAAAATAAATTTATTAAGGAAGAAGGCCTACAAAGGGATGGGTGATACTATCTACAAAAGGGCTGCACTCCAATTACAACCTTGTTCAACAAGCCCTGCTCCTGTTGAAGGAAACATCTGGAAAGCTGTCAAGCTCATCATCATCCAGAAAGTACAACTGTGTAAAAACTTACCATAACAGTGCATGTTTGAGCAGACCACTATTACTGCAGTTCTTACTACAGGGACTTCTACCAACGAAGGTCAGTGGCAGACAGCAATCTCTAAGGGACATCAGCATGCCCTTTGAATAAAACCAAAGTATATGCCAGCTTGGAAATTTCTTGACCAGGAAGGCATCTGCCCTATAAGTTAAAGGGCAATGTCCTAGTATTCTTACCATGAAAAAGTACAGTTGTGTACACTTGACATAAATGTAGATGTTCGAGTGTATACCTCTACTTTCCTTTACTATGGTTAAAAGCCTTTTTGGTGTATTTGCTTTTTGCTGGAGGTATACCTTTGTGTTTTTATGTTTATTTGCTCCCCATTAGGGGGGCACCTGTCATCTGGGGCAAGAAAAACTGATGTAATGGCGTCGGCTCCATGTTTTATACCCCTAACGTCATGGAAGAAGAGACAGCAACCGACGCAGGACCCAAGACTTTGTTAATCAGGTCGAATGAGGGCAACCTGCAAGCAGATTACCCAAATGTAATGACTGCAACAGTGAAACACGAAGAACATCAAAGGTAATCCACAGGGCTCAAGTGAAGTCTGGTATCCCACCTGTGACGCACAAGGTGATAGGACTAACAAGAAGCACAGAATAAAGGATAAGTCCAGATAAAATCACTTTAGCCAGCAGATCTAGGACACTCTCTCTCTGATACCCTAACCTGTGGGAAGAATAAAGGCACCTTGGTGAAGTTTTCAGTAGTTTACTCAGTTCAGGCAGATGGATGAGTGTTCTTGTTCTAATGGGAGGGGGATGGGTACTGAGCTCTGGAAGACGGTCCTTGAGACTGGCCTTCATTGGCAGAACAAGAACACTTGCCCAACTACCAACTTAACTGAATAAACTATTGGAAACTTCAACAAGGTGTCTATTCCTCCCACAGAGAGGGTCTCAGAGACAGAGTCTCCTAGATCTGCTAGCTAAAGTGATTTTATCTGGACTTATGCTTTGTTCTCCATATTCTTACCATGGAAAAAGAGATGCTCTAATTCTAAACAGAACAGAAAAGAGTGCAAGAAACAGAGCTCTCCAAGTTTATTCACACCTCAGCAAGTGTGAGCTCCACAAGGAGATTACAGGAAGGGTGGATGGTATAGGGATCCACCCCAGCCCAGTATGTTACTGACAGACAAGGGAAGTTTGGGAAAGAAACAGTACTGTAACAGTGATATCTATTATTATGTTAAGTTTTTATGTTACTTGCTGTTTTCTTAGCTTAGATCACTTCTGCAGCAGTCCTAACTACAAGGACAATCCCCAGATAGGAGAGGTAGCGAGGAAGGAAGGGTTGGGTTGCAACTGGCCCTGTAAAATTGGCCATAGTCAACCAAGCCTTTTTCCTCAAAGAGATAACCAGTCTGTAATGCTTGAAGATGTGGACAGAGGACAATGTAGCTGCCTCTAATAAATCCTGGCTAATCATCCCCACAAGGATAGCCATTGTAAAAGCAGTGCCTCTCCTACTGTACTACGTGCCCATACATCTCCCTCTACCTTCTTACCCTGGGAAACATAAAAGAATATAATCCAGTGGGCTACAAATTTGAAGACTGCTTCAACACTGCCTTTCCCTCTTTTCATCTTGCAAATGATACAAGCAACTGATCGGACCTTCTGATTCTTTTGTTCTGTGCAAGTATACCACTCAAACTTTAGTCACTGAAAATAGTTGCAAAGATGTAGGTACATCCAGCCAAAAATATGGACATATAATTAGCATACAATGTGAATACCAAGTAACACATACCTCTTCCTGCAGGAATGTGAAATATTGCTCAGAAACACAAGTGACAAATTATGGAAATCATTCACATCTGTAAATGTTGATCAATGGTCTTGTAAAATTCTAGAACACAAGGCTATTTATTTTTGCCTCTGAAAAATGGAGAGGTAAGATGAGTGTCATCTCTTTTAAATTATTGGTGCTACTGATATGTTAGCCATGTAATGTGGTTTTCTGTGTACCAGACAGCTTCAAATATCCTGTGCAATGAGGGGATACAGAAAACTGTGTGAAGGGGTAAATCAAGCCTGAACAGACAGCCATACTTCTAAAAATGAGAACATCATGTGCAGGTGTAGATCAGACTTGAAAATAGGAACTGGCTATCTGGTTCCTTCAAAACAGGTTAATCTCCTGACTGATGTGATGGCCAGCAACAAATACAACTTTCCAAATGAGATGTGTGTGTGTGCATGCAGTGTCAAATCTTTCCGGCTGTGAGCTTTAAAGTACCAGATCTGAAATATTAAGAATTCAATATTGATCAGACAGAAGTTCCAAATGCAAAGACAGCATGTGTGGTTTTCCCAGACATCTTCATAAAAACGGTCAACCGGTCTGCTTGGGCCAAAAAGATGCTTCCAAGATCATCTCTGGTCCATCCCCCTCTACTTTCTGTATCACTTTGGGGAGGGAATGTGCAAAGAAAGAAACTTGTCTATCTGAAGGAGAAGGCATCTACTACCTAAAGCTTTGTGTGGTGCTCTTGACCAGAACATTTTTAGCAGCTTGCTACTCAGAGATGCAAACTGGTTTACCTTTGCGACTCCCACACCTGTGTATCAACTGGAGGAAAACATCTTGATGTAATATACACTCATGCAGACCTGCCATTAGCCTCCTTAATTGATCCACCACCGAGCTGAACTGTGATAGGATATAAAGAAGTTATGTACTCACCATAACATTTCATCCATGTTGTCCATTTTCATTCCTCCTCAATTGATGGGTTTGGATTTGATCCGTTGAATCCAACTCAGCCATTGCTAAAGCTCGTGGCAACCAAAGAAAACGAGCTTCTCCCTTACCCACAATGCACCAACCTTAATAACCTCAGATCTTGTTTGCTGCCTTAGTAGAAAGTAAAATATGGAAATCATCATGGAGAAGCTACATCTGGAGTTTATGCAAATAATGACATATATGTCCTTTAAACAAATTTTTCCAAAAGCCTTAAGGATGGGGGTTGGTGGGAGGGAAGCTGAGGAAGAAAGAAAATGGACAACACGGATGGAATTTTGAATAGTTGCATACTTGAACTATTTGTTTAGCTTTTGCATACCCTACATCAAAATTTATTACAAGCTGAGATAAGTACAAACTTGCAGTGTTATAAGATAGTACTGAATTTTATTTTTTCTGTTTATTGTTTCATTGAATATTGTGTTAAAAATAGTACTGCATTTATCTGCTTATTTGTATACTGAAAATTGTGAGTTCTCTCCCTTTCTGCAGTTAGTTTATTTTTCTCACTTCATTGTTATTCGGTGTAGAAGCCTTAGCCTAGAGGGATTCTCTGTGCCTTAAAGTCTTAGTCCCTTATCTCTGAAATTATTTCTGCTGAATAGTTGCATACTTGAGTTGTTTGGTAAGCTTTTCCATACCCTACATCACAACTTTATTACAAGCTGAGATAAGTGCAAACTTGCAGTGTTATAAGATAGTACTGAATTTTATTTTTTCTGTTTATTGTTTCACTGACTATTAAGCCGCGGTGGTACAGTGGTAGCATTGTTGACTCACAGCAAGAGGCTCTCCTGTTCGACTCACAACTGGAGTGCCTTCTGTGTGGAGTCTGCATATCCTCCCCAAGGTCGAGTGGCCTCCGAAAGACATGCGTGAATGGGCATGCCTTCGCTGAAGGTTGGGCGTCCGGCTGGCAACTCGGCACCATAAAAAAATCTACTGCCAATCATTAGCAGACCAGAGTTCCGCTGTGGCGACCCCTAACTGGGAAAAGCAGAAAAGACAAACAATATAACTTGTTCATCTGATGCTGTCAGTTTTCATTCTGTCGTCAAATGATGGGATGGAGTCCCCCCCAGCTACCCAGTTTCCAGGGTGGACTCAAGGAAGGATACTCCTCAGCACCACAGAACCAAAAGATGCCCTTCCTCTGGAGACCAGATCTAATTTATAGTGACTAATAAAAGGCATGGGGAGTACCCCAAGTAGCCGCTGTATAAATATAATCTACGGACATTCTGGATTGAAAAATTGAGGACGTTGTCATGGATCTGGTAGAACGGGCTCAAACAGGTTTTGTCAGAGTAATGCCCAATTTATTATACACAAGAGAAATACAATTTGTTATTCACCTTTATACAATAACTTTGATAACTGGTTTACTCAATGCTGGTTCTGCGTATGAAAAATTTGTCAATTTATGATGCTTTTAGGGCTATGCAAGTAAAAACGCAATTGTCTATGAACATCTAATAAATGTAACACGTATTCGCCTTTGTTAGAAAATTTGGGAAAAAACACTGGGAAATTAATAGAATGATTTATATTGGATTCTGACACACCTTTTGAAGAAATGATAGGGTGATGTATGTAAGGTAACTGTCTTTATGGAAACTCAAGTATGGAGGTTTTGAGCAAATGCTTGGATCTCAGAAATTCTTCTGGAAGAGGTAAAAGCTACCAAGAACATTGTTTTGCGTTAAATATATTTGAGCTCACATGTAGCTAAGGGTTCAAAATGAGATTATGTAAGAGACTGCAGTACAAGGTTTAGGTCTCAGGGGAAGTAGGATCTTTAAAAGGGGGACGTTAAGAGTAGAGTGTCTTTTAAAAATGCTTTGCTCAACTTATGGGACGCTACAGAAAAACATTTATTGAAACATGAACATTTGAAATCACTGCTAATTGCACTTTAACTGTACAAAAACTAGCTTCTTCAAAATGATGCTCTAGAAAGTACAAGATATTATGAATGGGGGCTGCAAAAGGTTCACCATTATGTTTTTGAACCCAAAAAACAAATTTCTTCCGTTTGTTGTAGTACACTTTCCTGGTGGAATGTTTATGGGAGGATAAAAGAATATGATGGACAGGAGAGGTGAGCACAGGTTGTCAGGCTATTAATGGAACTGGAGAAACCAGGCATCCAGCCTGAGGTTTACTATGTCTGGATGTATCATGCCTTTCGAATGAGACGAGGTCCGGAGTCGGATCCAGAAACCAAGGTGGTTGAATTAGGTGAGGCTAAAGGAAGGGAAACCAAATTTTGTCAAGGGCAATGAGGATGACCTTGCTCTTCAATCTTGTAGCTTTCTGAAGAAATCTGGAATTAATGGAGTGGGGGGATATGCATAAAGGAGACCAGGGGGGGGGGGGATCAATCAAAGCACATTGGCCCACAGGGATTCCTTCTCTGGGGGGATTAGAGCAAAGTAGCTGCTGCATTTCTTGCTCGGGGGGGGGGGGCACAGATTTCAGCAAGGCTGGCCAAACTAATGGAAGATCGTGTTCGCAATCTTTTTGTTGAGGGGCCATTCGTGAGATAAAGACTGCATCTGCTCAATTTGTCTAGCACAGTGGATTTCCCTGGAATGTGCATTGCTAAAAAAAAGCATTTGGAAGAGATCACCCACTTCCAGTCAGAGCTTCTCGACACCACAGGTAGGAGTTGGTTCCTCCCTGTTTGTTGATGTACCAGATGACTGACATGTTGTCTGACTGTACTGCAATTGTCCCCAAAGGGAGAGCATTCTGAAATTCCTGCAATGCTAACAGCACTGCTCTCCACTGCTCTCATCTCTAGGACATTTATATGCAAATTGGCCTCCTCTGGTGACCAGGTGCCTTGGACAGTCTTTCCCAGATGATGCTTCCTCCCCCACCCTAGCTGTGAAGCATCAGTGGTCTCTGTGGCCTTGGGTTGAGGAGAGAATGAAAGGACGAACTTGTAGAACCTGGTCTGAATGAATCCACCACTTGAGTTTTCTCTTGCAGGTTTGAGGGATTCTTACTCGGTATGAGACAAACTGATAAATAATCTACCACTGAGCAGCTAACATCCATTGAAGAATTCTCATACAAAACATGGCAAGTGGTACTAACATTACTGCTGCCGCCATTGATCCAGGAGCCTGAAGGACTAGGTGGGCTGAAATTGAGGTGCTACAGATTATCTTTTTGACTTGGAATCTTATAGTCTGAACTCCCTGTAATGGAAGGGAAGCAATGGTTGTTTTTGTATTGAGAACTCCTCCTATAAACTCTAAACTCTGAGGTGATTGCAGATGAGACTTGCAATTTATGGTTATCCCCAGAAGAGAGCAAGTCTGGAGAACCTGGTCTCTTGCACACATGAGTTGATGTCTGGTCAGAGTGGAAATGAGCCAGTTGTCTAGATATGGAAACACTTGGAATTTGTGCAATCTAAAGTGAGCTGTTCCTACTGCCGTGCACTTGGTAAACACTCTGGGAGCTGTGGTGAGTCCAAAGGAAGGTACTCTAAACTGATAATGACTGGTTCCCACCTGAAAATGCAAGTACCTTCTGGATCATCTGTTCATCTTTATATGACAGTACATGTCCTGAAGGTCTATAGAGCATGTCCAGTCATCCTTGCCCAGAAAGGGGAGAATGTACTGAACCGTGACCATACGAAACTTGGTTCTTTGAACTCTCTTATTTAGTTTGGTGAGATCTAGTATTGTTCTATGGTTCCCTGATTTCTTGGGCCCCAAAAAGAACCTTCAGTAAGTTCTGGATTCTATCTAGTCTGGTGGGACCTCTTGGATGATTCTGTTTTCTAGCTGCTTTTGTATTTGAATTGCTGCTTGTTCCCTCTGACTGGGTGGAACACTGGGGATTTTTCTTAACATTGGAGGTGAAATGGAAAAGGGTATTATATAGCCTATGGCAATCTCCTGCACCCAAGAATCTTTTGTAATATCTAGCCAGGCTGTCTGGTGCAGTGATAATCATCCCCTGACTGTCTCTACAGGTGGACAATCAGGCCTCCTCTCAGGAGCGCTGGTAGGGTTGGTCAAAGAACAATTCTCTGGAACTCTGGTTCTGAGGGCCACCTCTGCCACAGGGGCATCTTCATCCACTAGAATTCCCTTCTCTCCCTCTGGGGGAACCATCTCCACGTGCGTCTTGAAAAGGACCTGGAGACTTCTTGAACCACATTTTTTGACCACATCACGGATTCCTAGAAAAGGTTCATTGAGGAGTCTAAAAATGCACGTCCATGGCAGACAGGTTCTTTCCATTTTTTTCACAACTGGATAGAGTGTCTTTTACTATGGGGCTGAACAAAGATGTTTTGTCAAAGGAAGCATTGACAAAAGAAGACTTGAAAGGCTACACAAACTCGGAGGCAAATCCAGGAATGTCTCCTTATGGAAACATCTGAACCTGCTGCCCTTGAGGTTCCCTGTGCTACATGTAAGATCAACCTCATGGATGAATTGGATATGGACTGTAGGATTATCAGCTGGGAAGTAACAGATGCCTGAACTTCATCAGAAACAGCACCCGAGATGGTATTTAATAACTCCTTGATGAAATATCTCCGTGGTCTAGTAAAGTGTGCCAAATAGTTCAGAGACCTCACAGCAAAGATCGCTTAAAGCATAGACAAGCTTCCCAAATCTGTCCATCACTAGCGATTCCCTGTTGGGGGGGGGGGGGTTAGAGAGTGGAACTTTCTTCAGTTAGTTTCTTCTTGGTGGCTGCCGAAACAACTATGGCATCAACAGGAACTTTCACCTAAACTGCCTATCCACAGGTGGTGCCATTATCCTATCTGGACTTTGGGATGGGCTTTATGGTGAAAGGGTCCTTTCCATGCCCACTGTGAGATCAAGTCAATGAGCTCATCGGTGGGCTGAGTCACCCAGGAGGTAGAGGTCCTAGTATCAAAAGCCTCCAGGAGAACAGCTTCCTCAGATGTAGGGTTGCTGGGGATCCAACCACCTCTGTTTAAGAACTTCTAGGATGTCTCCAAATGAGACTTTGCCTTCATCAAAATCTGTGACTTCAGTGATGGACTCCACCAGGGAGTCTGTTTCCTCTTACACGTTCCCCTTCTTAGGGACCTCCTCAGTGGGTACTCTGGGGAGGTATCAGAGGAGGAAATTGCAATTCCCTGGGCGGAAGCCTGGGGTTAAGTATTGGCTGGCCCTGTGGAAGGAGAGAAGGCTCTGAGCACTGAGACATCACAGTAGAAAACTTGGGATCTGAGGGGGATGGTTCCTTCAGAACTGTCAAGGCAGAAAATACTCCCTTCGCAGCCTCAAAGACAGAGATGTTCGCAGAGAGAGAGGATGTTGGATCCGAGAAGACAAGCTTCTGAATCACAGGCCTCCTCTGCTCTCAGGGCAAAACCCCCAAGGTGGAAGCCGAAGCTGAGCTGTCCAGTGGCCAAGGCTCTGAGGTGCAGAGATGGCTCCAAAAGCTTCGGGGTTGAATGCAGCACCTCTGATCCAAAAGGCAGACTATGGCTCTGGGAGCTCTCTGGATCTGATGGGACAAGAGCTTTCAAAGAAAATCTTGGATCCAAGGATAAAGCTATCCTCTAATCTGTGCCAGACAGATCCGGATAGCTCAGATCCAAAAACTCTTAAGCAAAGGGAGTCACAGGAGGAATATGTAAATGGGAAGTAACAGACATACAGATCTCCTGATCACCAATCCGGCTCTGCGCCAAGAGAACCTTCTTCACCATTCTTTCCACATCTCCTTCTGTAAGGCTTCTGGAAGAACGAGTGCTTTTGGAAGAACGTGTGGAGTATATGGACGGAGACCTGGGTCTTTTGAAAAATGGGGAAGGTACCCTGTCAAGGACTGGATCCAGTGATGGGGAGTACATTGTTCTAGTAAGTAAGTCGGCTGAAAGTCAAGTTTGGATTGCATTGGATCTGATGAAGTCAGATCAGACAGCTTTGTCTTCATTGGATCCAACTTAGGAGGCGTTGGATCAGATACTTTTTCCCAAGCAGGATCCTGTATTTTTGCCTTTTTTGGATCTGGCATTGAGACCAGGTCCATATGAGACCTCTTTCTTGAGGAGCCCAAAGCTGGAGGAGGAGGAAGATGGCTTCAGTGAAGAGGTTTTTGTAATTTTTGTCTTAGAAGAACCACCCTCCAATATAGCCTCTCCAAATGAAGGAGGAAGACCTTTCAGTATCAGCTTATTATTGCATTCTACTCACACACGAGAATTAAAGCCATGGCATATAGAACAGTCCTCCCGTAAATGGAGAGGCCCTAAACAATAGACAATGTGTGGGCATTGGAACATGGCAATTTGTGCCCACACTTCGAACACTTTTTTTAAATCCTGCTGGTTTATTTGCGATCACAGAGTCAAAATATGTACTGATGAGAAATAAAATAACCATTAACAGTACAAAAACAGTAGCAAATTTTTTTTTTTTTTTTTTTTTTTTAGATAGGGAAATACAGAGGAAAAAAAGGGGAAGGGAAGGTAATACTAACAATGGTAAAGGAGGTGTGACAAAGTTGCAGAAGGGAAGAAGATACTAACAATAGTATAGGAGTACAAAAAATGTATGATTGAAAAAGGGCTAGAAATGGCAAGAAACAAAAAAGTTTATAAACGCTGGTAAGGTACAGTAACAGAAAATGTTTTAAGTAAGGAATACAAAAAAACAACACTTATCTGAAGAATGCTTGAGAGAGCTGGAAGACCATGTCTTTTGCTTGAAGCAGCAAACAAGATTGGAGGTATTTGGGGTTTGTGCATTGTGGCTAAGAGAGAAGCTTGAGAGCTTTTGGCTACCATGAGCTTTAGCAATGGCCAAGTCGGATACAAGGGATCAGATCCAAACCCATGAGTTGAGGACAAAATGAACATTGACATCAGACCTAACTTTAGGGCCCTCTGTGACTGAAGGGCTATCTCCCAACTAGTAAAGCCAGCCTTAAACTATAACAACAAGCTTCCTCTGGCTTTTTGATGAGCCACAATACTGCAGTGTTGTCTGTTTTCCAGACTGGTTTGAAATAAGACTGCCAGGACCAGGCCATCATCTATTTCACATTTATGTGCTTCTTCCTTTGGGCTGCATCCCATCTTTAAGCCTCTGTTAGTATGCTATTTCTCTCATAATAGACCCTAAATATCTATGGATAGATACAAAACAACCATGGCTAGGGTACGGTTGTGAAGTTCCTGTCTGAATGACACCCCCTTGCTTCTGGTTGACCACGAGACACCAGCATTCCAGCTCCTTGGAAACAGTGAGTATGACAAGAATCATTTTCCAGGGGCTGAGGGTACTGGCTCTAAGTGGATCTTAAGCAACACAAACTTGCTCATGTGCAACTTGGCCACTGGTAACAGTATGGTACAGACCATATACTCCAGTGCACTGAGGAATCCTATGGCTGCAATCCTCTTCTCTTGTGCTATCTTGTGGAAATATTTTGAAAAGTATTTCATGTTTTTGGAAAGGGGGGGGGGGGGCTCTGGCTGCCTGATTTCAAATCTGCTTTGAGGAATATCATTCTTTTTAAAAAGGGTGAAAGAAATTTTTGAAATAGAACCTGAGACTATGGAAATTCATGGTGAAACGTAGGTCCTATCTGCCTCATGTGATAGTGTTTTTGTATGAGGCAATCATCTAAACAGAGGGAGATATGAACGCATGTTGTCCTGCAACAAGCTTTTACTGGGACAGGGCACTTAGACAAAGCCCTTTGTGGAGTAGCCATTACAAAGGCAACAAGATATTGACAGTGAAAGTGTAGGTAGGCACCATTGAGATATAACGTGACCATCACAGTTTGAAAAAACAGCGTTGGCAGAAAGGCCTGCAATGTCAGTATTTGGGAGTTTGGGACTGCGAGACATATGTTGAGAACTGAGACCCAGGAAAAGCATCCATGGCTGTTCCACTCTGGTGAACTAGGAACAGTCTTGAATAAAATCCTGTGTATTGGTCTTTCCTTGGTACAAATTTGATTACTCCCTAAGCAGTGGGAGTTTCTGCATTATTGGCTGGAACTAGGCAGACTTGGTCTTCTGGCGCAGGAGAAATGCCTGACATTTTGGCATGCTTTATGATTTTGAATTTATAACCTTCAACCTCAATCATCAAAATCTGTCTCTTGTGAAGAAATGTATTTTTTTTAAGCAATGAGTTACCCCCTTCCTGCTATCCATAAGGAAGGAAGGATGGTTTATTGGTGGTTACTGGCTGGGGGTGTATAAAATTTTAAGTCGTGGCTGCTCCCTGGTGTCTGAATAACCTGGGATGAATCAGGCTTTCCCTTCTACTCTCACTGCCATTTTTTGATGAACTGACCCTGCATTTATTTCACTTGCTTACATTTCATCTGCCTGTAACAGGAATAGCAAGGTCTAGAGGGATAGCTTCTGTCATACACCTGGCCAAAGGGAAGTGAATACGCTATGCCCAAGTCTTGTGCTTTTCCTTCACTTTTTTGAAGACCCCAACTGTGGGGTTTCTGAAGAGCAGTTCCTTATGAAGTGTAGTACTAAAAATTTGCACCTTAACATCCCCTGGAAGAAGTTGCAGCCTCAGTCATAAAATTTTTATAGCTAATTTCAGCTGCTGCATTTACAACTTTATATCATATAACCTCACTTTATGGACTGCCTTGCCACCTACCAATCTTTACATTCTAAAACTTGTCCACAAGTCCACATCAAACAACTCCCTAATTATCTAACTGATCTACTTCAGGAGAGCTATTTGATACTTGGCAAGATGCCTCTGGTAATTTAGGTTCATAGAGAACAGAATGGAAGCTGAATACACTTCCTTCCCAAACTGGTCTACCACTCTGCTTTCTCTGTCATTTAGGGGTATACTGGGAGCAGAAACCAACCTGGACCCTTTCTCTGGATCTAGAGACTCCACTACTGGATAAGCCACAGGGTTTTCATATTGGAATTTGTGGGATTTATGAATCAATCAACCTGCTTCTTTGAGGCAAGAAGCTGAATGCCTGGATTTCTAAAAGCCACAAGGAAAGCATCTTCAAGAACACCCAAAACTGGAGTAATAGCCACAGATTTGGAGGCACCCAGGCCCAGCAAATCAAAACATATTTTGGGTCTGTGGTATCTCTTTGGCTTTTCATGTTAAGTGTTTTTTTTTTATCCAGCACACAGTCTTAACAAGTGAGATTTCCTCTGTGGGTGAAGCAGAGGAAACTGTGTCTTCTTTATTTCTGTTGTATTATATGCAACTATGCTATATCCCATGGGGCTAGACATTTAAGAATACTAATTCAATTCCCTCTCCACCACACACTCCAGGAAGCCATCACCTTCCTTCTGTGAAGCGGGATCCTCTCTCTCCTCCAACGGAATGCTTGACACAGATGGCAGATAACTTGGCCACAGGCTCTGAAATGCCTGAAGAAAGCCTTGAGCAAAGGAGTTTCAATGTCCATGGATAGCCCTGGTAACTAGGCAACTGCAAGGGACCAAAGGCAGATGGCTTACTTTTCATCATCTATGTCCTCCTAAAAGGGGTGTCTGCATTGGAGGTTTGGGCCAAGAGACAAATACTGGACTTCTTCAACATGATCAGGGATGATCTTGCTCACAAGAATGAAGGGTAGACTGTCCTCCCCTCAGAAATTATATACCTGGCTTTGACTGCAGATGTTCCACAAGGATATCTGGTCTGAGCACCTTACTATGGTCACTGTGTTGGTGGGACATGCCCGTTTTCCATAGTATGATGTTACATGAAAGAGCCCTATTAGAGAATTTTGGAATCAAATGTACAGTTGGGTGGGGGAGAAGCAGATGTGCCTCACCAGTAACTGCATGTCAGATGCCAAAGTCAAATCACCTCTGTCCTTATCTGCCCTCTACATACAGTGCTTCTTCCTACTGGGGACAATTGAGGACAAACTCTAGGATGTAAGGCAGAATGTTTAAAGGCTTCAAAACAGTTTTCAAGGAATGCTGCCTACTTCAGTCAGTCATAATTCCTGACAAACCCTACAGACCACAACAACATGCTCATCACCAAAGCATATTAATGTTTGGAAATTCTTATACATCTGCCTTTCCTGAAGACTGACATACCCTAGTACACAGCCAAACATCTGAATACTTTGAATTTAGAAAACAATAAACAGTATCAAAAACGGGAATTAAAAAAATAACAGGAATATTACCTTTGGGTACTTATCTTACTAAGTTTCTAAAGAGAAGCAGAAAAATGCTGGACTTCATATGCAATCAAAGCAGTGGATACACTGGGAAAAGTTACATGAAAGACCAAAGACTGTGTAGGCAGACATCAGATTTATACAGGGAGTGTGTCCTGAGGACTGGACTACCACCACACCTGGAGAAGGAAGGCTGCTGAGCTCTGGAAGTCAAGGAGGTCATTGGGCCTTCAGGAGTTCTAAACTCCATGTAGTTAGGACTACTGCTAAAGTGACTTAAAACAGTTGTTCTTTGCCAACTTGTCCACTACATGCACACAACCACATCTACTGCCCTGGCCAAAGAATCCACTACTGACACCAGCCAACCTCTAAGATGAGCCACCACCACTGTGCCCTAATTCCAGACTCATAGAGGGTCTCAAACATTGTCATCAATGACTGCAGCAGGAAAGACTGGATCCTAGTCAGATGAAATACATAATATAGGGCCTTAAGCATCAGTGCACAAAAAAAAGAGAGAGAGAGAGAGAGACAGTGCCATCTTACCAGATCCTGTCTCTTGGGCTGCACTGTCCCATCTGGAAAGGAATTGAATACGGTTTTCAAGAATGCAAAAGTCAGCCCTGGAGTACAAACACATCACTCCAACATGTTGGGTGGTACAAGGCATCAGCCTTCTTAGGGGGGTTACTAGAGAGGAATAAAGTTATGATTCTAAAATAATATCAACAAAAACTGGCTTCAAAAAAGGGACACTGTGAGCCCAAAAGTGTAGTAAGCCTTCATGATCTCCAAGGTCTCTACAAGAGAATGAAAATGAACCCTAAAGGTCCTGTGCTTTGTAAATCTCAGAGATAAGTCTCAACACTCAAATACACTTTGGGGAAGCCAGAAGAGAAGGGAAGGGAAGAGAGCTGTACACCATCCCAGATGCTTAAAATCATGTACTGTGTTTAAGTGTGCAACAACATTTAATGAGTGTAAACTGCATGCTGGGTTAATATCAAGGCCTATGCATATGACCAAAGCAGTGCAGGACAGGAAGTGCCCTGCACCATTTCTGGGGCTAGCATCTAACAGGGGCCCCTAAAACTGACATCACACATCTGCAACCCTAGCTCCAAACAAGAATTTAATCTCAAACACTTAGGCAATGGTTTAGCCTTAACCTGTGTGCAATCTTTATTTGGGTCTTACAGTCCAGCCAGGATAAGAGTAATAGTCCTACAAGGAAGAGGAAATACATGACTCGAAAGACAACTTTCAGTGATGAGGCTGGGTGGAGGCATGGCTGATTCAATCAGAGTGGGTGACAGCTTGTGAAAACTGCAGGAAGTATGCCTGGGATGGGGTGTTGGGCAGCTCCTTCAACAGAGCCTCAAATCTTCTACAGTTTATTTATCTTATTTTACATTTGTGTAAGGGGAAAGTCCGACTGGAACGAGATCCATTTACAGCGGAGGCTCGGGGAGAAAAGCTCCACATCAAATAATATGTACACTGGTAATTTTACAATCAAAAGAATAAAATCTTACAATCTGTATAAAATTTACAATGTTTTTTTTTCCAAGCAAACATAACTTAAACATAGTAGACCCTGGATGGCAGAAATTGGGAGAGAAAAACTCCAGATTTACCAGTGCTATAATAGGAAATCATAACTACAATATGCCTCTGCTAATCACAGTCAATACCGCCCCACTTGTGCACAAAGCCACACACTTACACCTGCCAGGCATCCCAGGACATTCTAAGGTGCCAAATCATTGACCTCCGTATTCGGCCCCGAGAAGGATCATCCAACAATCCCATAAGTTATACCCACACTAAGGCAATTTAATACAAACTACCAAACAGACACCTCTATACAACCTATGTATTAAGACCTTGTCAAGATGGTCTTGGTGGGGAAAAACAGGAAAGTGAATAGATTATCAAGTTAAAAAAAAATTCTGAACAAGCCAGTCTTGTGAAAAATTATGTGCAGGCCCTGTACTCTGGAATGCCTGAAGCTCAGGAGTTCTTCTCAATGACATTATGGACACCAGCAAACCAGTAATCCAAGACATTATAACAGTAAAGAAAGACAGAGGCTCAAACACAGGAAGTGTTAGGTGACAGATGTGTTCATCCTTGTTTGGGGGGGTATAGTTCCTGACTGGAATAGTGATACTTTACAGTAACTGGAAGCTTGTCCATAGCAGTGAGCCAGTGGAGAGAGGACGTAAGCTATGGCCATCCAGCTATTGCTCAGCATGCAAAGGAGCGAGCACAAATAGGGCTGATGGTCAAATGTGGATTTTGCAGTGATGCAAATGCTGATCACCACTACGATGTGGGTTAAGGTAATAACATCTGGGGATACCATTAAGGGCACAAGCAACTCTCATGACTGCCTGTATGACTGCTTTTCCTAAGTAGGTTTTGCATCCATGTAACACTGGGCAAACATCTCTCCTACAGGGGTAAAAAAATGGGCTTCTCAGCAGAGGGGTCAATAAGCCACCCAGCATGGGGCAAAAAAAATAGAAAAGGATGAAGCAGACAATGACATAAAGATGTAGCAAGGGTGTTCATATTTAGGGTAAGAAGAATGAAGCAGGAGATTTTGCTCACAACAGTTTGAATTACCTGCATGTTGGTACTAGAATTTAAGGCTAAGACTGGGGGGGGGGGGGGGGGCATATTATGCCTATGGGATTAAGACTTTGTTAGCAGCAGCTGTTCTTGACTTGAGGCTAAGGTGATTAGAGATGTTACAGCCATCTACTTGTAATGTACTCCGTATGGGGAATGCAGGACAGAGTTGCATACAGCTGCAGTCTCAAATTTGTGTAAGTACACTTGCTATACATCTTGTTGTTCAGGTCACTTAACTGGACTATATGCCAACTTTTAAGTTGTATCAAATAACATGCTTGCAGTTTTCACAGTTTTAGCAATTTTTTTAACAGTCCATAGTTAAGGTTTTTACAGTGTAATGCAGTTAGGCAGAACAGAGGAGTTAATGAATATTATGAGAATTGGATACAAAACTGACCTTGTGGAATTCCAGAAGCTACAAGTCTGACAAAATTAGATACCATTTTTATTTCAAAGGCCCTTTGTGTTAGACAGATACTGAACAAAGTAACCACCTTGGAGGAAAACACTACCCAGTTTAACTTTATGAAACAAGAAGAAATGGTCTATATGCTCAAATGCTCTTTTAGGTAAACAGTTATACAACGGACATTAATTGGATGAAATTATTAGTGTGTCCACTGTAATTTCATCATTGCTCATAGAAAAAAAATTGGCAGCCACGGCAGTCTAGTTCAGTAAAAATGGCTACCAAACCAAAATACATGATTTTTTTCATTTTCTAAAGTTAAAACTGTATTAATTTTACTAATCAGCTGATTTATGTTATTTTCATGATCAGTTATTCATCAACAGGTGCCAATTAACTTATGGGCTTATCTGCTCTGAGCTGTGCCTTTGTCAATGACCTCACTGCAAAAAATATAAACAGCAAGTCAACATTACAAAAATACCACCATTGCACTTGAAATTTCATAGGCTCATGGCCATCGTCAGTCTGCTCTGTCCACTTATCTGCAAAAGACATCTGAAGTTGTCTTTCAGCTTTTTCCCGGTAAGGGGTCGCCACAGCGGAACTCCGGTCCGCTAAAGATTGGCAGTAGATGTTTACGAAACGCTGAGGTGCCAGCTCGACGCCCAACCTTCAACGAAGGCACGCCCATTTACATACACATGTCTTTCGAACGTTACCCAACCGTGGGGAGGACATGCAGACTCCACACAGAAGGCACTCCTAAGCCACGCCAAGAATTGAACAGGAGAACCTCTTGCTGTGAGGTAACAACGCTACCGCCATACCACCGCTGCATTACAAAGACATCTGAAGTACTACTAGAAAAATAAGATTCTTGTACTTTCAGACTGCTTACAAAAGACATCTGAAGTACTACTAGAAAAATAAGATTCTTGTACTTGCAGCCTGCTTATGGAGGGGAAAGCTGAGATTTGTTTTGACTGCTATTTACCTGTTGTCCAAATAACACTGTTCTGCATCTTACATGAACTACTGTTGGCTACAGCTGTTCATAGGTTAGTACTAAGCTAACTGCCCTTGTGAGCCATTTTAAGCTTAGCCAATTATCCCCTGTGAGACTCAAACCCTGCACCTTGTGTTTGTAAGGCAAACACCTTACCCATTAGGCCACCTTTACTGTACAAAAGCTCTTACAGCTCACATATTCACGTGGATTGCCTGCAGTCCAGTGCATGTGTGTGTGTATATATATATATATATATATATATATATATATACATATATATATACATATATACACACACACACGTGCATATATGATATACATGTACAACTATTGCACATGTACTATTCACTAAACAATGGTGCTTATTGGAGCTATATCTGCAGGTAGTGTCTGCTGTTAATGACATTTCCCTTGTACATTTCCCTTACTATGCCCACTGTATAACATACACTTACATTTGGCCATACTGCCAAATACTGGCAAACTGATGACATCCAATCTAACCACTAACCAATCTAATCTAATGTAATATATATGGTTTCACTGTGGCACCTATGTAGTGCAGCTGAATGGTTTTGATGAGTCATAATCCTAAAACCGCATATTTATTTTATCTAACAAGTCAGAATTTTGTTGATTTTATAGATTTGGGTCCCTTGAGTTTATATTTGTGCTACTTTTTGCAGATATGAGTAGATCAAACAGGACTGGGTAATTTATAGCTTTGTGTGCCAGGTATACAGACTGTACTACAGAAGATGTGTGGAAGATAGAGGAGAGAGTGGGCTTTACCTTAACTGTAACTTAGAGATATCATAAATGGGACCTTTTTTTTTTCCCCTTAATTAAGGAACACTTGCCTACCAGGATATGGTATCCGCTCCAGATCTACAAGCCTGAGGTCACCTTACGTATACCTGAGCTGAACTGAAGCAGACAAGCCACACTTAAATTATTTGTTAGCCACCTTCCTAAGAAAAGTGCTTAGGTAGTCCTTACCTCAATTTATGTTTACTTATTTTTATTTCTACATTATAGAAAGCCTTCTCCTCCCATTCTCAAATATTCTACATTACCACCACTGTGCCATGAGGTATTGCAATTATTTGGGCAGGTGTCATGTGTTTTTTGTAGAGAAAACTATGCTTGTCTTTCCTGTTGCCTGTCCCCAAACCTTCTGTGCCATCTGTGGTTGCACCACTTTGCATTATAAGTACACTATATTACTTTAACAGGGTACAGAAGTTACCCTGCTATGTACTATGAAATTTTTGACAAATTTCTTTTCCCTTGCTGCTGTTGCTAAAAGGGTAGGAATATATAGGCCATCAGCATTAATGTGCCCAAAATTCATACATGCAAGTCATTAGTTTAAATTAGTCATTCTTTAATCATACTGAGTGTTCTCTCAAATGATCAGTCTGTTTTGCTGGTAAGAACTAAGGGAAATGTAATGCATCTTACTTCCAGACACTACTAAGTAGGGTTGTCAGATTTCCAACCCCCAGGTAGGGACAAAAAAAAAAAAAAAAAAAAAAAAAAAGAAGGTCTCTCATGGCAAGTGAAGACCAAATTAAAGAACTGAACTCGCTCAGTAGCTCTGCACTAAACACGGAGCTTCTCGTGTTTAATGCATTGCAGTTCCGCATTCAACACAAGTAGCTCCATGTTTAGCGATTTTTGATTGGCTCGTATACCGGCATATGGGCCAATCAAAAAAAATCGCTAAACACGGAGCTTCGTGTGTTTAATGCGGAACACAAGAAGCTTCGTGTTTAGCAATTTTTGATTGGCCCGTATGCCAGGTATACGGGACAATCAAAAAAATACAAACAAAGCGGAGGCTGGCCGGGATTTAAACCGGCAGGGCGGGACTCAGGATCAGGCTGCTGATCTCGGGACAGTCCCGCCCAAATAGGGACGTCTGGCAACCCTGTTACTAAGCAGCCCAGATTCTGCTTTACTGTGCATGTGCAAACATGCTGATTCATAGGCATTTACTAGGTTAAAAACCACAAGGGTCTTTTTAAGCCTAGCCATGCATCTCAAATCCCTGACAAGTTCTGATACCCTTGATAAGTGTAAGCAGGGGCTTGGGAGATGAAATATTTACAAGCAGGGGTCTGACAGATGAACCATTTACAGGTTACCTGCGTCCATTAGAGACAAGCGCCAAACAGGGATGAATTTCCTGTTCCCCATCTAACTGACCAAGCTGCACTTGAAATGAGTTAGGAAGGAGCTCTACTTTGCAGGGCAGCCTGTTCCACAGACAGGGCAGTCTCTGGGATACATATCTGTCTCTCCATCAGGCTCTGAAGATCAGCCAGTTAAGTGAACCAGTTTTTAGTGACCCGACTAATGCATTTGATTATTTTCACTGACTTGAGTAAAGCATTCCTTCTGGTCAATTACTCTCTCCTGCTTAACTCACTTTTCTTCACAGGATCAAGTGACCAAGCACCTCTGTGGTTCAAACATTTCATTATCAACAAGCACTTCAAAAGACTAAACAGGGTCATCTACATTATCTACTTCTTACTTCCTAAAGGGTGTCCCTCCAGGGTCAGTTCCGTCTCCAACATTTACTTCCTCTTCATAAATAAACTCCTCAAAGACTCACCGCACATTCCAATAATTAATACAAGTCACTCAGGCATTAATAAAACAGTTAGAAAATGGCCTAAGGCAACTTTCTAACTGGTTACTACACACTAATTTCACCCTAAACACAAACGGACACACTAAATCAAAAATGTTAAGAATTCACCAAAACTGTCCTCAGTCCACCTAATCTGGGACACACTGGCAAGCAATAATGCACCCCTTCAGAAACTAAATAAATCTGTTACTAAGGACTATGGCTTGACCAGAATCTTAACTTCCAACAACACATACAAATATCCAAATTGAAGATTAAACTTCCTATTGTAAGCAGTAACAAAAAAGTCACACTTTCACTAGAAAGAGTGGCTACATACTGAACAGTGAAGATTTTTGAAGAATGTCCGGATTTTCTTGCCTCATATTTTTGGTCTTTTCCACAAAAAATTGCAGATTTCTGGCTAATTGCTGAAGACTGAAGTCATTAAGTAATAACAGGTATTTGAATTTCAAGCTTCATATCCCTCAAAGTGCATGCTAATGCAAAATCTGTTAATCCATCTACTTTGAGTGTATAAGAGTAATATTTAAAATTTGTCCCCGACATTATTTTGGGCACCCACTATTAATTATCTCGGCAGGAACAAAAAAACAAATATCCTCCTTTCAAACCACCTCCAGCAGCATTTAGAGATTCATCACTGTCAGACCCTCAAAGAGGACAACATTGCTTTGTTCTCACTAAAGCCAAGTGATCTGCCATCAGACACAGAGCTAGCATAGCCGTAAGCTCAGTGACACATGAACTGCCCTTACAAACCTCTTCACTTCATTCTTAGCTACTCATACAACACTCTCGCTATCCAATTACAATCTGAGGAGCATCTCCTAAATGTTCATCACTATTAACCCCCTACAGACTCCACTGCACTGACCATTCTTTCAGTGCTCTATCAGCAGTGGAAGTTGCTATTAACCAATCAAAAATATTTCAACACCTTCTGCCAAATTAAAAAAATTCATAATAAGTGATTACTATTTACTGATATTTGCTTACCAGGAAAGTATGACTGGGCCAAAACAACCTGTTTTCAGAAACTGCTATCATTTAACATTTCAAAATGTGAGAACTGAGAGATCAGAGATTATAAAAATACATAATTGAGATAATACACACATTAAGAGAGCACAAAAACAGTTTGAGGTCATTAGCACAGCATTTAGACTTAGAAGCAACAATATCTTGCTTGATTATGTGCTTAGGTAGTCCTTACCTCAATTTATGTTTACTTATTTTTATTTCTACATTATAGAAAGCCTTCTCCTCCCATTCTCAAATATTCTACATTACCACCACTGTGCCATGAGGTATTGCAATTATTTGGGCAGGTGTCATGTGTTTTTTGTAGAGAAAACTATGCTTGTCTTTCCTGTTGCCTGTCCCCAAACCTTCTGTGCCATCTGTGGTTGCACCACTTTGCATTATAAGTACACTATATTACTTTAACAGGGTACAGAAGTTACCCTGCTATGTACTATGAAATTTTTGACAAATTTCTTTTCCCTTGCAAACTTATAGTGACAGTATTTAGAAAAATGCAGCATATAAAGAAGCGTTTCAGAAGAATATGAATAAGGAGGCTGGACAACTAATTGAGAAGAAAATATGGACAGGGAAAGTGCAGGTAGGAGAGAAGAAATAAGAAGAGGATGGACAATTAGGTGACACAGGTAAAGGTTTAGCCAGGAGATGACCATGAGCAAAGCAAAGTCTTGGTTAACTTTTTTAGCGGGAGTTTCAATGTCAGAGGGCTTGGGTAAGTTGCAATTTTTAGGCAAATTGCAGGAGTAGAAGCAGAGACCAGGAGATGTTTTGGGTTTATGGATTGAGATGAGATGTTCATCATAGGTTCGTAGGTACTAGGCTATCGGCCCAAGGGCCTACGTAAGCCTAGCCAGCAAGGTACCACAGCTTACGCCACCAAGAAAGATATTTTTCCTGTGCCACTGTCCAGCAGAGACACAGAAGTGATCCCCGGGGTGTATTTCCTATTTCCCATCCACTCATCAAGATTTTTCTTGAAGAGTGCTAATGAAGAACTTTGCTTGACATAGATGGGTAGCTTGTTCCAGAGTATAGGAAGTCTCTGGGACAGGAATCTATCCGGCCAGCCTGTCCTGTTTATTGTGGTGACAAGGTTTAGGTCCCTAGAGTGTGCAGCTTGGAGGGATTGGGATTTCTTTAGGTGTAGCATGTCCAACAGCTCTGGGTTTGACATAGCTTTATATGTTAGGCAGAGATCACCTCAGAGTAGGCGATATGCTACGGAGTAAAGCTGGAGTTTTTTGAGGTGGTCAGTGTAGGGCATTTGTCTGAGGCCAGTAATCCTCTTTGTGAGGTACTTGTCTGGCCTTTCCAGCTGCTGCAGATGTCTTATGAGGTACATTCCAAAAGGGGCGTTGTACTCTATAATGGGTCTAATGAGTGACAAGTAGAGGGGAACAATGACCTCTTTTTTTCCTGGATGAGAACCCTTTTATTATGAGGTGTGCCACGTAGAAGGACTTCCTGACTACTGTGGCGATGTGACCATCAAAGGCAAGACTACTGTCCACCTGGGTCCCAAGGTCTCTTATCACGCATTCGGTGTTAAGTAGATTGCTGCCTATGTGGTAGTTCATGGGTACAGAGTTTTTACCAAAGGGGATGACACTGCAGTTTTTAGCATTGAGCTTGAGGCCATGGCTCTGACACCAGGCATCTGTCTCAGTGAGGCCCTTCTGTAGGATGTCCACATCATTTGGGGACTTGACTATGGCTCCTAGTTTACAGTCATCTGCGAACTTAGTCAGCCAGAGGCCTTCTGTGTTAGCCTGTACTTCAGAGAAGTAGATACCAAACAGGAGAGGTCCCATGACGGAACCCTGTGGCACTCCACTTGTCACTGCCTTGAGATTAGATCATCAGAGATCATCAGAGAGAAGTCCGTTAGGTTGGTAGCTATGGGTAGAACAAACAGAGGGTTTACATATCATGTTATGTGTAGTAAATGAGATGATTGGAAAGTTCAAGGCACTTTAATGTGTGGAGTGCAGTGCAGTGGTGAGTGATGCCAGTTCTGCAACTTTATTATAGCATTTTTCGAGTTTAGATTTTAGTGTGGTTTACAGGTTGGTTAGAAATGGAGCTCCACAAAGGAGTGTAGGCAGGAGGTAAATGGTAGCAACAGTGGATTTGGTGGACATATTTAGGAAATGTGTGTTGATACAGCATCACAAATTTTTGGTGAGTTTTTCCTTTTTTTTTTTTTTTGAAGATCAGATTTGAGGTTGTGGTCTATTACCATTCACAGCAGAGTTTGTGTGGGAGACTACTACTGTTTCTGTATTAGAGATAGGATTTTAAAGGTCTGCTTGCTCTAACAGGGCGTTTTAGGGGAGAAGAGGAGAAGCTTTGTTTTTTTTGGGGGGGGGGGGGGTTGGACATTTGAAAGCCAGGTCTCCACAGAAGTGAAGGATTCTTGGCTGCATACCTCAGTTGCATAGTTTTTTTTGCAGAATGCCCAGATGTTTGCCTCATGTTTTTGGTATGTTCCTCATGAAATCTTTGCTTTTCTGGCAAAAAAATTGAGGGCTAAAGTAAGAAAACAATAACACACATTTGAGATTCAGACTTCATACCTTTCATGCTAATGCAAAACCTATTATTCTAGCAACTTTCAAAGTTTATAAGAACAATTTTTAAACACTGCCCCTATTTTTGGGCCTTTGCCCCCCCCCCCCCCATTATATACTGCTTTGCCCAGATTCCGTACTCTAAGTTGTTGAGCACTATGCTTGGGTGATATGATGGACATGTATCAGGTTATAACAACAGCATATCAGTTTGAAGTCATCTGCATATTGGATGAGGGAGGCTTGATAAGTGGCAGTGTGCAGATTGTTTATATAGTTAAAAAGGAAGGGTCCAAGAATGGAGTCTTGTGGGACTCCAGTGATGTCAGGTAACGCTGTTATTTTACTGTTACCTATTAAACAGGTAGTTGTGGAACCAATTAAGTGTAGGTGTAAAAGACCAACAACAGACTGTCGCTGAAGGTTAGATTGAGAGAGCATATCGAAAAGCCTTAGACAGGTCAAGGAATAAGCAAATTTGCTAGAGTCTCTAGCTGTAATTTATGGGGTCCGTGAAGAGTGATTCTGAGGATGTACTGAAGCAGGTGATACTGGATGGATGTACTTTTCTAATAACTTGGAGAGAAGGGACAGTATTGCTATGGGTCATGTGTTGGCTACCTCAGCTGAGCTCCCACATTTATGCAAGCCTTTTTCCATACAGAGGAAACACAGGATTCAAGTAAGGATCTTTATATTTAGAACCTTAGAAGGCTATGGACTCAACAGTAAACTTAAGATGTTCTGGTGGGAGGTTAACAGGCAGCAGGGGAACAAGGTTTAAGTTTAACTTTTTTTTTATTGTAGAAGTTGAAAATTGAGATAGACGGGAAGATAGTGGAACAGGTTAACAGTTTCAAGTATATGGGAGGGGTGGTTGAGGAGAAGGGACGTCTGAAAGAGGACGTCAAAGCTAGAAATCAGAGGAGAAGCAACTCCTATTGCCAGGGGATATGTATAGTACAATAATACATAGGCTTTTAATTGGATTTAAATTTTTGAAGGTAACTGAATTATCTAAATCCTAATTTGTTGCTACATGCCCTGGACTGGTAATCACCTAATTAGTAATCAAAATGTTCCTCAATCATTGCATACCTGGTTTTCTTTTGCCCTCAGACTGTGTATGATGAACTTGACTTCTGGTATACAAGTATTCTATACATTATTAGGAGAACTTTACTGCTGACCCAACTTAAAAAAAAAATTATGCAATATTACCTCGTTTGTATGTAAATGTGTATTTTGCAAACATGTTCTCTTGGTGTACCAATATCTTCTCCTGTTGTATTATTCTTTGATAAATGTGTAACTGTTAATATTGTAAGATTACTTTTTCCTATATATGTGGAACAGTTATTTTTCATACAAGCGGTGCTTTTCTACTGTTGTATTATTACTTATGTAAATGAAACTAATTTTTTATACATGTGGAGCTTTTCTCCCCAGGCCTTTGCTGAAAAAGGGCTACTAGCCCAGTTGGACATCCCTGGTAAACAAATAATAAAACAAATAAAATAAAGTAAAGTAAGTATTTCAGAATGTTGGAAATTAGGGGTTGAGTGTGTAGTGTGTGTGTAGAAGTTTGAATATTGAAGGGCTATGATGCCAGCTTTCTTATGTACTCTGAGTACTCTGGTTATACTGTAACCAGGAGGAAGAATTTATGTTTGGATTGAGCCTGGTTTCGGTAACAGCTAGTCAAAAGTAAGAGTAATAAAGTGATATGTTGCATCAGCTTTGAAAGATTGAAAAGCAGTGGGAAAGTCGTTGACTTCCTTAAGTATTCACTATCTAAGGGAAGCAGTTTATTTTATTTTATTTTTATTTATTTCACATTTGTTAACTGGGCTAGTCTAACTGGATATATTTCCATTTTCAGTAGAGGCCCAGGGAAAAAAGCTCCGGTGGCAACACATAAAAATTGAAATTAAAAATTAAAAAATCAATATTAATACATAGTAAATGAAAGGATTTTAATAAAAGATTACTAAAAATACAGGATGTAATAAGAATACAAAAAATACAGGAAGTAATAAAGTAAAGTAGGTATTTACAATAGTAAAGGTGACAATATGTACAGGATAATTCATTATGCAGTGTGATTCATGTAGACCATCAGCGCATCAAACAGGATAGAGACCTTCAGAGCATCAAGCAGGATAGATTACACCAGTATGTTGTATTCTGTTCAGCAGTTACAGTCCTACTTCAAGGAATCTGAATTAAGTAGTGGTTCAAGAGGAGAAATATCTGTAGTGAAGCAGAAGGTTAATCAGGGTTGCTGCAGGGGCATAACCAGTGTGTTTTTGAGGTGTCTTTTGAGGTTTTGTTTAAAGAGAGGCAGTGAAGAAATTAAAGTTAGTTCATTAGGCAGTAGGTTCCAGTTTTTTCCCACAGAGTTGGAAAACAGAAACTCTAGCCATGTTGTTAGACTTGCTTATGCTAGCAAGAAGTTTGCTGGAAGAGCGTAGAGTATTTTAATTTTTTTAGATTTTTAGTTCAAAATAACTCATGTACTATAACAAAGAGCAGGCAGAAACAGGAGTTGTTACAAAGCCATTTCATGTCCTACTGCTGCTGTTTTCAGGCCAGCACAGTCATCTGTTAGTGGTGAGATGTAATGCTTACAGTACCTGGAGGTGCTTCAGCACCCTTCTAAGCAATGTTAAGGACAGGTCTCAGACTACAGTACCGCTAAACCAGCAAGCAGTTCAACTGCTATTGGAGCATAATCATGGCGCTCCATGCACTATAATCTCTTAACTGTGTAACTGAACTTAATATGTTTTTAAACTTCACTGTAATCAGTTTCGTTTTATTTCATTTGTACTGCAGGTTTTAGGATCACAGTTCAATAGATTAGTACTAAGCTAACTGATTTTAAACCTAGCAATTACCTGATGTGAGAATCAAACCCTGCATCTTGTAACTGTAAGGTTATGCCAACCTCCCATTCTCATATTCAGAATCAACTCAATCTCTGTCCAACACGGATTTACATTTGCCCATACTTCAAATTCAGCTTAACAGTTCTTCCCGGACACCAGAAATACAGCTAAAGAGTCTGGCAAATTTGTTTTGAGTCTGAAAAAACCCTAGTGGGATCAGTGGTCTGCTCTTACCAAAAAATTAAGGTACTTAAAATAAAGCAAAATGCATGACTCTGGAAAAACTCAGAACTGTTGAACTACATTGTATTTACATTTTTTCCATAATGACAACACTCAAAACTTGCCATGTCTGACACTTATTCCCAAGTACTGGAAAACAGCTATGGAAAAATCTCAAACTGCCCAAGGAGGATGAATTTTAGAAGGCCACATCTTCTTACAAGTAATTATGGTGCCTGTGTTTATACAGAATCCTGACCATATCTGGTCTGATGGGACCTCCTAGATGGCTCAATTTGTGAGAAAATACAGAACCTCTTTTTAAGCAGCCTTTCCCTGATTAGGTGAGACATCTGGAAATGGATAAGGAGGTTGAGGGGAAATTTTCAAAAATGGAATGAAACACCCTCTAGATATAATCCCTCTTACACAACTATCTCGTGTGATGGCGAATCATGACTTTGGATACAGAGAGAGAGAGATGACCCCCCCACCCCCACCCAACTGCCTCCAGAGAGCAGCAGTCAGGCAGACCTTCAGAGATTCTGTGGACTCCTGTCAGAAAAGGGTCCAAAATATCCCTTATTTTGTGAACTCTGGAACTAAACCCACTAATGGGCTGCCTTTGCCACAGCTGATTCTGTCAGAAGTTAAGTCAAACTGATGCCTACTTATGGAACCAGAGTCAACAGGGTTCTTTAGGTTCCTGTTATACGAGTGCTGATAGGCCTCAATCTTGATTTCAATGGCAGAGATAATCTTACTGTCCTGTTCACTCTTCTGCATCTTTTATTAATCTATCCATCTCCCTCGACTCTTTTAGGGGGGGGGGGGGGGGGGATAGATTTTGAGTCCAAGGAAAGTTTTCTTTTTGTAGCTGTCGCCACAATGATGGAATCAACATGTGACGATTTAGCACAAAAGTAACTGTACTTTGGAGGGAGGATCTTGTCTGGCTTTCTAGGGATTACCTTGTAAGTGTCAGGCTCCTACCAAGACCTTCCGGCCACCAAGTTGATGAGCCTGTCAGCTGGAAGAACACTCAGGATGTAGACTGTCATTCTTTATGTCTCAAACAATACATCCCTGGCTGGGAATGGGGTTCAATATGTCAACCTCCTTCCTATCGCATCAGCTCTAGTACATCATTGCAAAAGGAAACCTTTGGAGGGGATTGTCGATATCCCTCTCTATCACTGGGAGTCAGTATCTGAAGTGGAATTTGAAGGGATGTCTATACGTTTTCTCTTATACATACTCTTTTTTGAAGATTCGGGGAATGAGGCACCTGAGTCCTCAAAGGACTGTCTCTGCATCTAGGCAGTAGGTTAGAGGTCAATGGAGTGACTATGACCCATAGAAGCCTGAACAGTAAAACACAAGAATGAGACAGGTCCATGGGGTTAAATGGAGACCGGTGGAGCCTGTGTAGCAACTCTTCTGAGTGAAGAAATGATCCTCTCCAAAACTCTGGATGGGCATACCTACATCCAACAAATCTGAGAAGACAGCTCTCGCTGTTGAATCCAAGCCTCCCTTCAGAGAAAGAGATATCATCACTTCCGAAGCCAAGAAGGCTGCTAGCCCCAGTGAGGGAACAGGTGTCAAAGACTCAAAGGCAGACATCTCCGACACCACCAATGGAGCCAAGGGCAACTGCCTCAGTGTCAGAACAGAAGATTCTGACCAGAGTCCTTCGATCTGAAATTCAAATGAATCTGATGAAGCTAGAGTCAAGTAAATCAGAGTAATAAGTACTGCTGCAGAAGAAACATGGAATATTGGTCTCTGGAGCAAAAAAGCAGGAAAGAAACTACAGTCCTACTTACATGTAACAGTACATCTTCAAATTCCTCATTGCTGCAGTGGCATTTTGGATTACATGCCAAGGTAACCAATTACTGTGCCCTTCCCTCCTCCTTCCTATGACAGCTGATTGTCTGTGCATATCCTGGGCGGGAAGCCTTCAGCTGTCAGAGAAGGTGAGTGGGAAGCAATCAGCTGTCAGAGGAGGTGAGGGGGAAGCCTTCAGCTGTCAGAGGAGATGAGGGGGAAGCCTTCAGCTGTCAGAGGAGGCGAGGGGGAAGCCTTCAGCTGTCAGAGGAGGTGAGGGGGGAAGCCTTCAGCTGTCAGAGGAGGTGAGGGGGAAGCCTTCAGCTGTCAGAGGAGGTGAGGGGGAAGCCTTCAGCTGTCAGAGGAGGTGAGGGAAGTGTATTCACTGTTGCAGTCATTACATTTGGGTAATCCTGCTGGCAGGTTGCCCTCAGCCGGCCTGAATTCCAAAGTCTTGGGTCCTGCGTCGGCTGCTGTCACCCTTTCCCTGACATCAGGTTGTCAAGGGTATAAAAGAAGCAGCCAATGCCATTTTCTTCAGTTTTTCTTGCTCCAGATGTCAGGTGCCCCCAAAAAGGGTAGCCAAACTTTATATATATATATATATATATATATATATATATATATATATATATATATATATATATATACAGAAATACACCAATATAAATGTTACCTTAATCTATAAGCAAATACACCACATAGGTAGTATAAATCAGAGAAGGAAAGATAAGATCCAAAAGAAAAAAGGGGGAAGGCGGGTGGGTAACCTGGACTGCAATAGTGAATACACTCGAACATCTACATTTATGGTAAGTGTACACAACTGTATTATGTTCTTCGTGTTTCACTGTTGCAGTCATTACATTTGGGTAGAGTCCCAAAGCTATGGTTAGGAGGCTGGAACTAGACAGCAGTAGGAGCGGCTATGAGGCCCTGCAGAACTGCAGTGGCAAAGCCTGCCCTGGATTTAGAGTAGAGTGGCAGGTGATAATGCTTTGTAAAGGTGTGCATTGAACTCCAAGTAGCCTCCTCTAAAATGTCTCTGGTTGGTACTCCCCTGAGAAAGGCTGCTGAGGTGGCTGCAGCTCTGGTGGAATGAGGTCTAATGCCCTTAGACACTGGCTTGCCATGGTGTAAGTAGCAGAAATGAATGCAGTGGCCTAACCTACTTAGAAATAGTCTGCTTTGAGATAAGCTTTCCTTGAGATCCTGCAGCATATGCCACTAGTAATTGCTCTGTCTTCCTGAAAGCTTTGGTTCTGTCCAAGTAGAATCTAATATGTCTGTGTACGTCCAAAGAATGCAGAATTTTCTCCCCCTTGTTCTGTGGATTTGGGTAAAAGGTTGGCAGATGTATGGCTTGGTTAAGAGCCACACTGGACACTACTTTAGGTATAAATGTTGGGTTTGTCCTCCGGGAGACACTGTCTGGATGAAAAATGATGAAAGGTTCCACAGCCATGAGCACCTGTAGCTCTGAAACTCATCTTGCATAAGTAATTGTGAAGAGCAGAGCTGTTTTCCAAGATAAAAACTTCATATCAGCAGTAGCCGCTGGCTCAAAAGGAGGCAGGGTGAGCTTTTCCAAGACACAGTTGAGGTCCCATGCAGGTATTGGTAGTCTCCTTGGGGGCCTTAAATTTTTGGCTCCTCTGAGGTACTACCTTAATAAAGGGTGAGAAAAGAGTGGTGGCTCTGTATTGTAATGAACCGAAATGGCAGAGGCATGAATTTTAATTCATGAAAAAGATATGCCTTTGTCCAGCATCTCAGTTAAGTATTGCAAAATCTGAGGAATATTTGGTACCGCTGTATCAGTTCCTTGTGCATGGTTCCAGGCACAGAATCTCTTCCATTTCCTAGCATAAGACTTTCGAGTACTAGGCCTTCTGGCTTCCAGAATGACATCCATCACAGCTTTACTGAGAGGTGTTTTTTGTATAACTACATTATCTGTCATGCTGCCAAGTTTAATGTCCTGAGTTGGCTGTGTATGATCTGATTGTTTTGCTGGGACAGTAGTCGAGGTATTTAAGGTAAGGTCCAAGCTGGGTATAGAGATAAGCTCCTTAGTATTGCATACCAGTACTGGTGTGGCCAGTCTGGGGCAATCAGTATCATCTTTGGCTTCTGTCTGACCTTTAGGAACACCTTGGGGAGGAGAGGCAGTGGAGGAAAGGCATATACTAATAGGTTTTTCCAGCTGAAAGATAGGGTGTCCACTTTCCATGCGTGTCTGTGATAAGTCCTTGTGCAGAATCTTTTTTGTTGGTAATTGAGAGGGGAGGCAAATAGATCTATGTCCAGGCATTCCCATTTCCTTGTTATCATGCTGAAGACTTGTGGATCCAGCTTCCACTCGTGTGGATTCATGAGGTTTCTGCTTAGTTCGTCTGCCAGAGTATTTTCCTTTCCTGGCAGGAATTGTGCCTGCAGATGTACTTGGCAAGTCAAAGCTGTGTCCCACAAGGTCATGGCTAGTCTGCAAAGGGGGTAAGACTGTGTGCCCCCCTGCTTGTTTATATACCACATGACCGTGGTGTTGTCCGTCTTTATCAGTAGTTGACCTGGATGAAGTAGGTCCTTGAAGGCTGTCAGGGCATTTTTAACAGCTAAAGTACAGTTTTGTACCTACCATAAATGTAGATGTTCGAGGATCCACATTGCTGCAGTCCTAACTATTGGGTAGTCCGCTGTCCAGTCGGCCCGAATACCAAAGTATATGGCTGACGTCGGTCAGGGCGCATTAGACTGACGTCAGTACGTCAGGGTACTAATGCGCATGACCGACGTCATAACCTCAGTCTTTTCTTGCCCCAGATGTCAGAAGACCCTGAAAAGATAAGGCCAAAAACCAAAAACTCCCAACAAACCTGCACCAAAATATATATATACAAAATATACAAAATTAGCAGAATATAACCTCACCTACACAACCACCCCTAAACACAGAGGGGAAGGAGGGAGGGTAAATTGGACTGCAGCAATGTGGATCCTCGAACATCTACATTTATGGTAGGTACAAAACTGTACTATGTTCTTCATTCCACATTGCTGCAGTCCTAACTATTGGGTAGAATCCCAAAGCAGAGGTAAGGGAGGTTGGCAAATCATAAGGAAGCAGGAACAGACAACATGCCCTGCAAAATAGCTGTGGCAAAACCAGCCCTAGACTTAGAGTAGAGAGGAAGGTGATAATGCTTAGAGAAAGTATGCACTGAACTCCAAGTAGCTGCCTCCAAAATATCCTTAGTTGCCACCCCCCCTCAGAAATGCTGTTGAAGTGGCAGTAGCCCTAGTGGAATGAGGCCTAATCCCAGCTGGAATCTCCTTGCCATGATGGGAATAACAAAATGTAATGCAACACCCAATCCATCTAGAAATAGTTTGTTTTGACACAGGCTTGCCCTGAGAACTCAAAGCAAAAGAAACAAACAACTGCTGAGACTGCCTAAAATCCTTAGTCCTGCTCAAATAATAACGCAATTGCCTGTGTACATCTAAAGTGTGCAAAATCTTTTCCCCTTTATTTTGGGGATCTGCATAAAACGTAGGCAAATGAATAGTTTGGTTTAAAGCCACACTAGAAACCACCTTAGGCATAAAGGAAGGATTAGTACGTAAAGATACTCTATCCTTATGAAAAATCAAAAAAGGCTCCACTGCCATAAGGGCCTGCAACTCAGAAACTCTTCTTGCAGAAGTAATGGCCAACAAAAAAGCAGTCTTCCATGACAAGTATTTCAATTCAGTAGTAGCCGCAGGCTCAAAAGGTTGTAGAGTAAGTTTCTCCAACACAAAATTGAGATCCCAAGCAGGAGTAGGAGCTCTACGTGGGGGTCTTATATTCTTTGCCCCTCTAAGAAATTGCTTGAACAAAGGATGCGAAAACAGCGGTGGGTCACAATCATAGTGAGCTGAGATTGCTGCAGCATGAATCTTAATGGAAGAGAAAGACAAACCTTTGTCCAATAACTCAGTAAGATATTGAAGAGCCACACTCAAATTTGGCTCAGAAATCTCCAAATTGTTTGCTGCACTCCAAAATAAAAATCTCTTCCATTTTTCTGCGTACACTTTCCTTGTACTAGGTCTCCTGGCTTCCATAATCACATTTAAAACTTGTTGAGGAAGTTGAGACCTGCTGTCTTTCAAAACAGAATATGCCAGGCTGTAAGATGAAGAGAGTGAAGCTTGACATTGAGCAGGTGACCTTCTCTCTGAGACAACAGGTGTGGAATCAAGGGTAAAGGCCATGGAGGCTTCTTTACCAGTCTCCTCAGTAATGGGTACCAGTGCTGCCGAGGCCAATCTGGAGCTATTAAAATCATCCTTGGCTTGTCTTGTCTGACCTTTAGAAGCACCTTTGGAAGAAGAGGCAGAGGTGGAAACGCATACACATGAAGATTTTTCCAACTGAAAGAAAGAGCATCCACTTTCCAAGCTGTGTGATGAAACCTCTTTGTGCAAAACTTTGGCAGCTGGTAGTTTAGTGGAGAAGCGAACAGATCTATGTCTGGAGTTCCCCAGGACACTGTCAACTTTTGAAATACATGAAGATCCAGTTTCCACTCGTGGGGATCCATGATTTGTCTGCTTAACACATCTGCTAAGGAGTTCTGTGCTCCGGCAGAAACCTTGCCTGAAGAGTTAGTTGTAAGCTGAGCGCAGTCTCCCATAAAATCATTGCTTGCCTGCACAATGGGTAAGAATGTGTTCCCCCTTGTTTGTTGATGTACCACATGACAGTTGTGTTGTCTGTTAGAATCAACACCTGCCCTGGAAGAAGTAACTCCTTGAAAGCCATTAATGCAAACTGGACTGCTAACATCTCCTTCATGTTGATATGTAGATGCTGTAGTCTGGCAGGCCACTTGTCTTGTATCCACTTTCCATTTAGATGAGCTCCCAAGCAATGTCTGAGGCATCTGTCGTTAGAATTTGACTCGCCTCTGGCCGGGTCACAGAGAGTCCCTTGTTTAGGTGACATTCCTGAGCCCACCACAAAAATTCCTTTTGAATGCAAGGTATTATTTGAATGACAGTGTCCAAATCCTGGCAGTGCTGTGTCCATACATTTTGAGATACCATTGTAGCTTCCTCATATGCAGTTTGGCATTGGGAAGCACCAGAATACAAGATGCCATGAACCCTAAGGCTTGAAGGACTGTCCTTGCAGTCAGCCCGGACTGAAGAGATAGTTGATGGAAGTAACTGGAAAGATTCTTTTGTTTGTCCGGGGTTAAACAGGCCATCTGCCCTGCTGTATTCAGTCTCACACCCAGAAAGCACATGTGTCGAGAGGGTACTAGACTGGACTTTATTTCGCTCACAGAATACCCTAGGCATCTTAGCACTGCTATGACATATTCCAAATGCTGTAGAAGGTCTTCCTTTTCTTGAGCCAGAATCAGGCAATCATCCAAGTAAGGATAGATTTGAATTCCTTTTAGCCTGAAGTAAGCTATCACTGGAGCCAGAACCTTTGTGAATACTCTGGGCGCAGTAGATAAGCCAAAGGGCAATGCAGAGAACTGATAATGAGAATTTCCAGCTCGAAAACGCAGATACTTTCTGCAACTTAGTCTTATAGGCACATGAAGGTAAGCTTCCTTGAGATCTAAAGTTACCATCCAGTGATCTTTGCCCAGCAGAGGTAAAAGCTGTTGTAACGTCAACATTTTGAACTTGGGAATGTCCAGAAAAGTGTTGAGGATAGATAAATCCAGAATTGGTCTCCACGTGTTCCCCTTCTTCGGTACTAGGAACAGGCGAGAATAAAATCCTAGGCCCCTTTCTGGCACAGGAACCGGCTGAATGGCCCCTATTTGGAGTAACAGAGAAATTTGCTTGTGAGCCTCTTGTCTTTGTAGAGGAGGAATGTCTGGCATGCCTTTGAAAGGAGGCAAGGTATGGAAATAAAACCTGTAACCGTGGTGAATGATATCCAGAACCCATCTGTCTTGGGTAATTAAATCCCAATTTTCTTTGAAAAGAGACAGTCTTCCTCCCAACGGTGCTGCCAGGCGAGAATGAACTGGCAGCTGAAAAGGCAGGTCATTGGGTCTGCTTACGAAAGGACTGACCCCTGCCCTCACCAGAAGTCTGAGCAGGGGAACTACCTGTCCTAGGCCTAGAAGAACCCTGAGCTCTGCCCCTACCACGTCTAGACCTACCCCTAGACTGGGAATCATAAGCAGGATAAGTCCATCCCTTAGCAGGCCAATTTCTACTAAACTTCGGAGGCTGCACCTGCAAAAAATCTTTAACAGTTTGCATAGACTTAGCCTTGTCCTCCATTTTCTTCAAAACTGCTTCTACAGGCGAACCAAACAACACATCAGACTGCAAGGGAGCATCCAAAATCCGTGTCTTAACATGCTCAGCTAAATTCTGATCTCTCAACCAGGCGTGCCTCGAAGAACAGAACCAGTGGCAGCCACCCTGGAGGAGGCCTGCACAGCATCAAAACCACATTGCAAGGAATGTTTACCCACCTGTTCAGACACATGAACTAAATCCTGCAACTCTTTACACTCAATACCTTCCGCCAGAGCATCCACCTTAGATTTCAACTGTGAAAGAAGATAATTCTGATATTTTAACATGTGAAACTGACAATTCAACGCCCTCATGGCTAAAGTGGAAGAAGTATACACTTTCTTTCCCCATCTATCCAAAGCCCTTGCCTCTTTATCAGGAGGCAAGGGCTTTTTAACAACTGAGGCCTTCACACCTTTAGGCCCCTGAGAGACAGTTTCCGGGTCTGCCCTAGGACTCTTAAAAAGATACTTATGAGCGTCAGGCACCCTATAATACCTATCCGGTTTAACTGGGGCAGGAGGCAAAGAATCAGGATTCAGGGACGCCTCTGCAAAAACATCTTCCACCACATTCAAAACAGGAGGTATAGCTAAAGGCCTATGCTGAGGTAAAAACAAGAATTCCCTAAGCCGTTTCCTGGAATCAGAGAAATCTTGACCTTCCCATTTAAAATGCTCCCTCATGGAATGCAGAGTCTCTGAAAATGAAAAATCCTCAGGAGGAGAAGCTGAAGGAGTAGAATCATCCACATCAGAATCAGAATAAGGAGGGAACTCCTGCAAGTCTTCAGCCGAAGACTCAGAAGCCTCCGAGCATTGCTCAAAACTCTCAAACTCAGGTTCCACCCTAGGCCTCTTATCAGGAGGGGGCATAGAACCCCTTATCATAGTAATCAAATCCTCTGCCATTTTAAGCATATGTTTCTTAGGCAAAGACCCTGAAGCACTAGGAGAAACCCCCACTGAAGCAAAACTCGGCCTGCCCCTCAAAGAAGCCTTGGAAACAGAAGGGGAGGCTCCAACCACCTTAGGAAGAGAGGGAAGAACAGCCACCTGAGAAGCCCCCTCAGCCTGGCCTACTTCCTGAGAGGATACATCCTGTAACAGTAAAGTCTCTCCCTGAGACTCCAAAGAAACACCTGGCAAAACCTCCGGCTCCACTGAGCCCTCTAAAGAACCGACGTCTGGGACTGTCGGTTCTTCCACTCTAAGCTTTGCTATTTTGTCCTTGCGTTTTTTAGCCGAAGCCGGCGTCGGAGCATCCGACGGCATTTTATAATTACAACGCTTCCCAAACACTAACCTGGCACAGTCTAACCTTCTCTTAATAGTGCGTTTGTTAAATCTAGCACAAGAGCGGCATCCAACAACATCGTGCTCAGGCCCTAAACAAGGTATACACAAAGTATGGTAATCCCTATGAGGTATCTGTTTCCCACAAGAAATACAGTTATTCACTTTTTCTGACATCCGGTTAAATACTGAGGCAAGAAAAAACCAAAATATTCCCCAACGGGGTACTTAGCCAACTTTGATTCGGTCTGAAACTCTGGCTTCAGAAACTTTCAGAACGCCAACCTGCACTCGCAAAATTGCTTCTGCATCGGACCATGCGGCAAAAAAGACTGAGGTTATGACGTCGGTCATGCGCATTAGTACCCTGACGTACTGACGTCAGTCTAATGCGCCCTGACCGACGTCAGCCATATACTTTGGTATTCGGGCCGACTGGACAGCGGACTACCCAATAGTTAGGACTGCAGCAATGTGGAATGAAGAACATCATCTCTTTTTGATTGATATGTAGATGCATTTGGTTTGAGGACCATGTGCCCTGAATGCATCTTCCTGCCATGTGGGCTCCCCAGGCATAGTTTGATGCATCCGTTCTTAGTGTCTGGCTGGCTGGAGGTAATGTGAATGGCTGTCCCTTGTTCTGGTGACAAGCATTTGCCCACCATCGAAACTCCCTGTTGTAGGCAGGGAATGAGAGTAATGACTGTTTCCAGGCTGTGGCAATGTTGAGTCCAAACACTTTTTAGGTACCATTGAAGTTTCTTCATATGCAGTCTTGCATATGGAATTAATAGGATGCAGGATGCCATGAAGCCCAAAGCCTGCAGAATTTTTCTTGCAGATAACTGGGCCTTTCTTGCCAACATTTTGAAATAGGTAGTCAGTTGCCTTTGTCTGGTGTGAGGTAAACCATCTGGGTAGTTGTATTCAAGCTTGCACCCAGGAATGTCATCTCTTGAGAGGGTACTAGTTTTGATTTCTTGTTGTTGACTGTGTACCCTAGGCATGTTAGAAGTCTTTTCACAAACGCCAGATGTTGAAAAAGAATGTCCTTGTTCTCTGCTTGAATGAGACAGTCGTCCAAGTAAGGATATATTTGTATTCCTCTGTCTGCAGAATGCAATTACTGGTGCCAGGCACTTTGTAAAGACCTTGGGCACAGCAGATAAGCCAAAGGGCAGTGCAGAGAATTGGTAATGCATTGAACCAGCCTTGAATCTTGGGTATCTTTCTGCATGATTGTCTGAGTGGAACATGCAGGTATGTCGCTTTTATGTCTAAAGTCACAAGCCAAGCATTCTTGCCCAGCATGGTCAGAAGCTGCTGCAAAGTCAACATTCTGAATTTTGGAATATCCAGGAAAGTGTTCAGAATAGATAGGGCCAGTATCGGCCTCCAAGCCTTGTTCTTTCTGGGTACCAAGAACAGCCTTGAGTAAAATCCTTGTCCCTGCTCTTGCTCTGGTACATGTTGAATGGCCCCCATGTCCATGAGGGATGAGACTTGTTTTTGTGCCTCTGCCCATTGCTTTTTTGGCAGATCTGGCCAGCCGTTTGCCTTTGGCAGAGTATGGAAATGAAATTTGTAGTCTTGTGACACTATGTTTAAAACCCACTTGTCCTGGGTTATGTTGTGCCAATTTTGAGGAAAAAGTGTTAATTTTCCGCCTAAGTGTGCTGCCAGAAGGTAAGTGCTTGGTGCAGGCAGGGTGAAGTCATTGGGACTGTTTTCTGCATGTTTGTGATCTATCTTCTCCAGCTTTGGAGGTAGAAGCACCCCATTGCTTGGGCCAATACGAACCTTGCGCCTGGGATCTGCCCCTTTGAGGTCTGTCTGACACAGGAAAGGACCAATTTTTTGTAGGCCAGTGTCTACTAAACCTAGGTGGCTGTACTTGTAAAAAATCTTTGACAGTTTGCATAGATTTATCTTTGTCCTCCATTTTCTTTAACACCTCTTCTGCCTTAACACCAAACAAAGTATCATGCTGTACAGGTGCAGCTAGTAAATTAACTTTAACATGATCAGGCAGATTTAGTTCCTTTAACCAAGCATGCCTCCTAATTACAGAACCCATAACTGCAGCCCTGCAGGAGGCCTCCAAATAATCAAAACCACATTGCAAAGTATGTTTTCCAACTTGTTCATCTGAATACAATAAATCCTGCATTTCCTTGTTTTCTGCACATTGAGAATTTAACATTTTCTGTTTAAGCATTCCCATGACATGTTGCTGATACTTAAGCATATGAAATTGACAGTTTAAGGCCCTTATAGCCAAAGTTGCAGAGGTGTAAACCTTTTTTCCCCATCTATCCAGTGCCCTTGAATCTCTGTCAGAGGTGGTTGGGTTTTTTACAGTGGAAGCCTCAACTCCCTTTGGACCCTGTGAAATAGTTTCTGGGTCAGCAGCAGGGCTTTTAAAAAGAAATTTGTGCGAGTCAGGAACCCTGTAATACCTGTCAGGCTTAACAGGAGCTGGGGGGTAAGGAGTCAGGGGTCAGACTAGACTCTGTAAACACATCTACAATGTCTAACACAGGTGGAATGGCTAGAGGCCTGTGCTGAGGTAATAAAAGAAAATCCCTGAGCCTCTTTTTAGATTCTGAAAAAACTTGGCTTTCCCAATGGAAATGCTCCCTCATGGTATGCAAGGTTTCCCCAAAGGAATAGTCCTCAGGAGGAGATGCTGAAGGTATAGATTTCTTCAGCATCAGAATCCTCATAGGGTGGAAGAGAACATTCCTGATCAGAACAGGAATCAGAAGAAATAGAAACCTGATCTGAAGATTCATAGTCAGTGTCTTGCCTAGGCCTCTTATCAGGAGGGGGATGGGAACCTCTGATCAAGGTAATCAAGTCTTCGGCCATTTTGAGCATCTGTTTTTTGGGCATAGAGGCCTGTCCACGTGGCTCTTGAGTTTGTTTCCTTGCTTTAGAAGGTGCTTTAATCTTTGCTTTTGAAGCTGAAGTCATTTTAATGTAAAGATGTTTAGGTCTGAATACACCCCTCAGAAACTGGTACCTGCTCAGCGTCTCTGGACCCATCGGAGGGATTAGCGTCCGAGGCTCCAATACCTTGAGTATCCAGCAGCATGACTGACTCCATGTGGGAGTCGGTAGCGACCTGCTACTCTAAAGTAGCGGGTGTCAGGGGCTGCGAAAGCACCTCACTGAGAACCGGCGAATGGCTTAGGAGAAGCTTTGTTGGTTTTGGGCCTCGGTTGTTGTTCTCTATCCTTTTCTTTGTGTTTTTTGTAAACTCTGGCAGTCTGATGGCTATCCGACGACATTTCAGGATAATTAAACTGGCATCCAAAAAAGTTTAAAACAAAATCATACCGACTCTTAGTGTGTTGGGTAAATCTAGCACAAAACCAACAACCAGTAACGTTGTGATCAGGGCCTAGGCAAGGAATACAGTAAGAATGAAAATCCTTATGAGGTATTTGCTTTCCACAAGAAATACAATTAACGTTTTCTGACATTGGTCTGGAGCAAGAAAAAAGTTTTCCCAACGGGGTACTTATCTTTATTGAAAACTTCAGATCTGAAACTCAAACACGAAAATCTTAGGAGTCGGCCGACCAGCACTTGCAAACTGCTTTTGCTTCAGGCACCGCGCGGCAAGAAAGACTGAAGAAAATGGCGTTGGCTGCTTCTTTCATACCCCTGACAACCTGACGTCAGGGAAGGGGCTACAGCAGCTGATGCAGGACCCAATACTTTGGAATTCAGGCCGGCTGAGGGTACCCTGCCAGCAGGATTACCCAAATGCAATGACTGCAACAGTGAAACACGAAGAACATCCCATTTGTCTTGGGTAATGAGTTCCCAGTTTTTTGCATGCAAGGCAATCTTTCCCCCTAAACGAACAGTCAGTTGAGCAGGGCTTGGAAGTGTTAAGGTTAAGTCATTGTGACAGTTTACTACAGGGGGGTGTCTTACCACTTCCAGCTTTGGAAGAGGGAGCCCCCCACTGCTTAGGTCTGCGAGTACCCTGAGACTGAAGCCTGGGTGGTCTGCTGGTCCTGGGTTTGGACTGAGAAGGTCTGGAAGACACAGGAAAGGACCAATTCTTAGAAGGCCAGTGCCTACTAAATCTGGGGGGCTATACTTGCAGGAAATCTTTTAACAGTTTGCATAGATTTAGCTCTTTCCTCCATCTTTTTAAGTACTTCTTCTCTGTTGCCAAACAGGCGGTCTTGGTTTAAGGGAGCATCCAGTAATTTAGCTTTAACATGATCTGGTAAAGTTGCTCCTTAAGCCAAGCATGTCTTCTAAGTACAGACCCAGTGACAGCAGCCCTGCAAGATGCCTCTAAGGAATCAAAACCACACTGCAAACTATGTTTACCAACTTGTTCAGAAGAATGCATTAAATCCTGTAATCCCTTATTTTCAGCACAGTCAGGAAATCAACATCATTTTCTGTTTAAGTAATCCAATAATAAGCTGCTGATACTTTAACATATGAAACTGGCAGTTTAAGGCCCTAATGGCCAAAGTAGCAGAAGTGTATACCTTCTTACCCCATCTGTCCAGGGCCCTGAAATCTCTATCAGAGGGGGTAGGGTTTTTGGCAGTAGTAGCCTTAATGCCTTTGGGTCCCTGTGAAATGGTCTCTGGATCCGCAATAGGATTCTTGAAGAGGAACTTGTGAGAGTCAGGTACTCTAATACCGGTCAGGTTTCCTGGGAGCCGGAGGTAAAGTGTCTGGGGCCAGGCTAGACTCCATGAAGGCATCATCTACAATGTCCAGTACAGGAGGGATAGCTAAAGGCCTGTGTTGAGGTAGGAGTAAGAATTCCCCAAGCCTCTTTTTGGAGTCAGAGTAATCCTGGCTTTCCCAGCAGAAATGCTCCCTAAGAATATGCAAAGTTTCACCAAAAGAAAAATCTTCTGGAGGGGAAGCAGAGGGAATGGAGTCCTCTGCATCAGAATCCTCATAGGTAGATAAGGGCAAATCCTGGTCATCAGAAAAAACAGAAATTTCAAAATCCTGATCCGAAGAATCAGAAGGAAAATCAGTTCTAGGTCAATTAGAGGGAGAAAGTGGCTTCCCCTGATTAGAGTATTAACGTCTTCAGCCATTCTCATTTGATTTTTTAGGCATAGGGGCCTGGCCATGCAGTCTGTGTGTCTGTTTTCTAGGCGTGGATCGAGTTTTAGGCCTTGAAGAAGAAGATGGCATCGGTTTGATATGCAAGGCAGTAGGCCTGAACGCATACTCAGAAGCCGGTGCCTGCACAGTGGCTCCAGACCCTTCCAAGGTAGAGACATCCGCAGGTTCCATAGTCGAAGAAGCATCTTGCGGTATACCTGACTCCAAATGGGTCTCAGTAGAGGCCTGCGAATCTGACATAGCGGGTATCAGGGGCTGCGAAAGCACCTCACTGAGTACTGGTGACTAGCTTAACGGAAGCGTCAGCAGCTTTGGACCTATGCGGTTTGCCTCTGTCTTTATCTTTACGTTTTTTCGGAATGTCGGTAGTTGGATGGCTTACTGAAGCCATATCTGGATAACTGAACAGAGTACCAAACTAGTTAGATGCGAAAATGAACAGACGACAAATAGTTCGAAGACTGAATAAGGCACAAAACCGACAGCGAGGGACATCGTGGTCTGGGCCTAAGCAACTCCATGGAGATACCTTCGACTGTTTTACAAAGAAGGTTGGTAAGGCTAACTTGTCTATAGTTCTAATGGTCAGTGTTTGGGTCACCCCTTGCAGACAGGGACCACTACGTCCATTTCCATGCTCCAGGTACCTAGTCAATGGAGATAGTAAAACACCTACAGAAGTTACTCAATATAAGCCTCCAAACAGGCATTGTGCGGGATGAATAAAGGATAGCAACAGACACTCCACTATCAACTGACCTGCGTAATTACAGACACATAAGCCTGACCAGCCTCATCTATAAGGCCATGCAAAGAATCATTATGAAATTAATTAATAAGGACATAGGAACCAACAAACTCAAAGTCAGCACAGGTTCTTCAAGAGCAGATCCTGCCTATTTAACGTGGTCAATTTCTTTAAAAGGAAAACGAAGAAATGAGCCATGAAAAATCAATAAAGAATGCACATCTAGACCTTGCAAAGGCACTCCACACCAACCCAATATCAGGTAACAAACTCTCCCAGCTCAATATAAATCCACATGTAACTCATTAGATAGCAAACTGGCTCACAAACAGAACACAGAAAATTAAGGTGGGCAGTTCTACGTCGTCTGAAAGGCCTGTCCTTGGACCACTCCTCCTTGACATTACTTTCGGGAAGTCAAAGGAAATGTTAAGAGTTTATGGACAATAACTTTGCAAATGACTGCAAACTTAGTTCATAGGTAGGTACTAGGCTATCAGCCCAAGGACCTATATAAGCCTAGCCAACAAGGTTCCCTGGCTTACGCCACCCAAGAAAGTTATTTTCCTGTGCCACTGTTGAGCAGACACACAGAAGTGATCCCCGGGGTGTATTTCCTACTTCCCCATCCACTCATCAAGATTTTTCTTGAAGAGTGCTAATGAAGAACTTTGCTTGACATAGATGGGTAGCTTGTTCCAGATTATGGGAAGTCTCTGGGACAGGAATCTATCCCTCCAGCATGTCCTGTTTATTGTGGTGACAAAGTTTAGGTCCCTAAAGCGTGTAGCTCAGAGGGACTGGGATTTCTTTTGGTGTAGCATGTGCAACAGCTCTGGGTTTGACATAGCTTTATATGTTAGGCAGAGATCACCTTGGAGTAGGCGATATGCTACAGAGTAAAGCTGGAGTTTTTTGAGGCGGTCAGTGTAGGGCATTTGTTTAAGGCCAGTAATCTTCTTTGTGAGGTACTTCTGTGGCCTTACCAGGTGCTGCAGATGTCTTGTGAGGTACATTCCAAAAGGGGCGTTGTACTCTATAATGGGTCTAGTGAGTGTCAAGTAGAGGGGAATAATGACCTCTTTTTTCCTGGATGAGAACCCTTTTATGATGTGGTGTGCCATGTAGAAGGACTTACTGACTACTGTGGCGATGTGACTATCAAAGGAGAGACTACTGTCCACCTGGGTCCCAAGGTCTCATCACGCATTCGGTGTTAAGTAGATTGCTGCCTATGTGGTAGTTCATGGGTACAGAGTTTTTACCAAAGGGGATGACGCTGCACTTTTTGGCATTGAGCTTGAGGCCATGGCTTTGACACCAGGCATCTGTCTCAGCGAGGCCCTTCTGTAGGATGCCCACATCATTTGGGAACTTGACTATGGCTCTTAGTTTGCAGTCATCTGCGAACTTAGTTAGCCAGAGGCCTTCTGTGTTAGCCTGTACTTCAGAGAAGTAGATACCAAACAGGAGAGGTCCCAAGACGGAACCCTGTGGTACTCCACTTGTCACTGCTTTGAGGTCAGATTTGGAGTCTGCAACTTTTACAGTGTGGGTTCCGTCAGTGAGCCAGTTGGCAACCCATCTTGTGACGTAGGGATTTATACCTAGTTTAGTGAGTTTAGCTATAATTCCAGAATGGGGGATGGTGTCGAAAGCCTTGGTGAGGTCAAGATAGGCTGTGTGAACCACCTTATCCTCATCCACAGCTTTGGTGACTGCCTCAAAGAAGTCGATCAGGTTCAGGTGGCATAATCTGCCGTTCACAATCCCGAACTGGGTGGGATCCAAAGTTTGGAGGTTACCAATGTCTTTTGTTTATGAGCTCCTTGATGATAGGTTCCATGGCCTTAGAGACCATGCTCGTCAGGCTAAGAGGTCGATAGTTCCCGGGATCAGTGGTGGCTCCCCCTTTGTGGAGTGGGATAACTATTGCTGTGCACTATTCAGTGAGCACAAGGCCTGATGCAAGGCTATTATTGAACATGGTGCTTAAGTGGGGAGTCACTTCGTTCTGAAGTTCCTGTAAAACGCAGCCTGGGATGTTGTGTTTTTGGCTTTAGAGAGTGCAGCTTTTACCTGCGTAATTGTACACACAGCCAGGAAATGGAACAGCTTGTTGTAAGTTCACCAAGGCAGATTCAGTAAATCCAGGTAGGCACCAAACGAATTCAAATAATTCCTTTTTTCAGAACCACAGAATAATAACACACAAGCGCTTTCGCTCAGAGGAATTCTGAGCTTTGTCAAGTGACTTATTATTTGAATTCGTTTGGTGCCTACCTGGATTTACTGAATCTGCCTTGGTGAACTTACAACAAGCTGTTCCATTTCCTGGCTGTGTGTGCATTTACTTCCTGGTTTGGTTCTCTGCTGTTTGTTTGACTTCTTACCTGCGTAATTGTGATTACAGGGGCTCTGCATTCTTCCTGTATAGATATGGGCCCTTTAGGGGTGAGAGGGGGGTAAAGTTAGCACTGAACCTATCTGCTAGGATGTTGGCAATATCAGTTGGTTCTGTAATTTTCATGCCTTTGTGCTGTAACTCAGAGCAGATCTGGGTGTTGCCATCGAGATACTTGACATAGCTATAGAATGCTTTGTGGATGTCCTTGGAATTAGTGACGATTTTGCTTTCGTAGCTAGCTTTGGAGGATCTTGTAAGGGATCTCAGCTTCTTACAGAGGCTAACCAGGGAGCTCCTCCACTCATGGGATTTTACTCTCTTTTGCAACAGTTTCTTCCTTCTGTTGTACAGTTTGTTTATGGCAGGGGACCACCAGATTGGCTTCCTTTTTTGAGGATAGCGTCTTGGTTCCGTTTGGGATAGCATGATCCATGCACTTGTGTAAGTGCTTATAGAGTGCATTTGTGTAGGATTCAGCAGTTGTAACTGTATTGTCCATCTGCATGGGTGTCATGAAGTTCACCACTTCTGTCTTAAGAAGCATGAAGTTGGCTTTGGAGAAATTTTTTACTGTGGTTTCCTTAATGGGGGGGTGGGGGCGGGATGTGGATATCAAGGGTGATTAGCTTATGGTCGGATCGGACCAACGAGGAGCTGACTTCAGGTGTGGAACATCGGTCACTCATGTTGGTAATGACTATGTCTAGGATACTGTTGCCCCTGGTAGGGGTGTGGATAAGTTGATCCAGGGCATTGGAGTTTATGAATTCCAGAAAGAGTTGAGCTAAGGAGTTGGTACAAGAGTAGTTTTCCCAGTTAATGGTGGGGTAGTTGAAGTCACCCATTATTAGGGTGTTTGGTTGAACCCTAATATTTTCCAGTACATCAAGAAAAGAGGAGTGGGAATCCTGGGGCATGGTGGGGGATCTGTAGCAAGCTACAATTTGGATTGCAGTTTTGCCCAGAGTTAGTGTGACCACAGCCTGTATAATTCAATTGAAAAACAAATCTGCTGGGGGAAAAATATAAAAAATAAAAAGCGTACAATATGCTGGTTGCACAAGTGTGCACACCCTTAAACCAATACTTTGTTGTGTGCACACCCTTAAACTAATACTTTGTTGTGTGCACACTCAAACTAATACTTTGTTGAAGCACTGTTTGATTTAATTACAGCATTCAGTCTTCTTGTGTACACACCTGTCATTAATTAGAGAAACTGATTAACCCCAAATAAAGCTGTCCTAGTAGGATTTTCCTGACATTTACTCAGTTGGCTGCTACAGGAAAAGCCATGGTTCACAGAGAGCTTGCAATGCATCAAAGGGCTCTCATTACTGAAAGGTATGTCAGGAGAAGGGTACACAAAAATTTCCACAGCATTGGATATACTATGGAACAGTGAAGAGTAATCAAAAAGTGGAGAAAATATGGCACAACAGTGACGTTGCAAAGAAGTGGATGTCCCTCCAAAACTGAAAAGACATTACGAAAACTGGTCAGGGAGACTGCCAAGAGACCTACAGCAACACTGAAGGAGCTGCAGGAATTGCTGGCAAGTACTGCTTGTGTACTACATGTGACAATCTCCTGTATTCTCCATATGTCTGGACTATGGGGTAGGGTTGCAAGACGGAAGCCTTTTCTTACAAAGAAAAACATCCAGGCCTGGCTAATATTTGTAAAACAATACATCAAATCTCCCAAAAGCATGTGGGAAAATGTGTTATGGTTTGATGAGACCAAGGTTGAACTTCTTGGCCACAATTCAAAAAGGTATGTTTGGCTCAAAAACAACACTTTGCATCACCAAAAGGACACCATCCCCACAGTGAAGCATGACGGTGGCAGTATCATGCTTTGGGGTTGCTTTTCTTCAGCTGGAATTGGGGCTTTAGTCAAGGTGGAGGGAATTATGAACAGTTCTAAATACCAGTCACATTTAGCCCAAAATCTTCAGTAAGCTGCTAGAAAGCTGAAGATGAAGAGAAATTTCATTTTTCAACACAACAATGACCCCCAAGCCTACATCCAAATCAACAAAAGAATGGCTTCACCAGATGAAAATTAAAGTTTTGGAATGGCTCAGCCAGAGCCAAGACCTAAATCCAATAGAAAATCTGTGGGGAGGATGCCCTCTCAACCTGACAGATTTGGAGTGTTTTTGAAAGGAAGAGTGGGTAAATATTGTCAAGTCAAGATGTGCCATGCTGATAGACTCCTATCCAAGAAGACTGAATGCTGTAATTAAATCAAAAGATGCTTCAACAAAGTATTAGTTTAAGGGTGTGCGCACACAACAAAGTAATAATTTAAGGGTGTGCACGCTTATGCAACCAGCGTATTGCACGTTTTTTTTTCATATTTTTTCACCTAACAGATTTGTTTGTTTTTCAATTGAATTGTACAGGTTATAGGTCACATTAAAGCTGGAAAAAGTTTTAAAATGGTTTATTGTGGTATCATTTTTTTCTATCACAAAAACCTGGCATTTTAACAGGGGTGTGTACACTTTTTATATCCACTGTACATGCTGATGAGAGGCAACCTTTGCCACACATATAAACCCTCAACAGACTCTGTCAGAGATATTACACATCTGCAAGTACATGGGTAGTGCAAACAACAGCTTAAGCGGTTTCAATCTCTTTTGTAACAAAAATGTAACGTTTTGTGGGACAGGTATGTGCCACAGAGAATTCTTGTCCTATGGAAACATCTTCTACTCCACATAAGCAAAGTACTTCTCTTAATATAGTCAAACATAATTTGGATGAATGGATGGAAAAACTCATACACTTTTAGTCTAGCACCCATGTCCCTCAGGTAAAGGAGCAATAAAAGTACAGTTTTGTACCTACCATAAATGTAGATGTTCGAAGATCCACATTGCTGCAGTCCTAACACTTGGGTAGTCCGCTGTCCCAGTCGGCCCGAATACCAAAGTATAAGGCTGACGTCGGTCAAGGCGCATTAGTCTGACGTCAGGACGTCAGGGGACAAATGCGCATGACCAACGTCATTTCCTCAGTCTTTTCTTGCCCCAGATGTCAGAAGACCCTAAAAAGATAAGGCCAAACCAAAAAACAACAACACATCAAACACCCTTGTACCAAATATATGTACAATATATATACAAAGTCAGAAAGGTACAATCCCACCTACACAACCACCCCTAAACACAGAGGGGAAGGAGGGAGGGTAAATTGGACTGCAGCAATGTGGATCTTCGAACATCTACATTTATGGTAGATACAAAACTGTACTATGTTCTTCATACCACATTGCTGCAGTCCTAACACTTGGGTAGAATCCCAAAGCAGAGGTAAGGGAGGCTGGCAAATCATAAAGAAGCAGGAGCTGTCAACATGCCCTGCAAAATAGCTGTGGCAAAACCAGCCCTAGATTTAGAGTAGAGAGGAAGGTGGTAATGCTTAGAGAAAGTATGCACTGAACTCCAAGTAGCTGCCTCCAAAATATCCTTAGTTGCCACCCCTTAGAAATGCTGTTGAAGTGGCAGTAGCCCTAGTGGAATGAGGCCTAATCCCAGCTGGAATCTCCTTGCCATGATGGGAATAACAAAATGCAATGCAAAACCCAATCCACTTAGAAATAGTTTGTTTTGACACAGGCTTGCCCTGAGAACTCAAAGCAAAAGAAACAAACAACTGCTGAGACTGCCTAAAATCCTTAGTCCTGCTTAAATAATAACGCAACTGCCTGTGTACATCTAAAGTGTGCAAAATCTTTTCCCCTTATTTTGGGGATCTGCATAAAAAGTAGGCAAATGAATAGTTTGGTTTAAAGCCACACTAGAAACCACCTTAGGCATAAAGGAAGGATTAGTACGTAATGATACCCTATCCTTATGGAAAATCAAAAGGCTCAACCGCCATAAAGGCCTGCAATTCAGAAACCCTTCTTGCAGAAGTAATGGCCAACAAAAAGCAGTCTTCCATGACAAGTATTTCAACTCAGCAGTAGCCGAGGCTCAAAAGGTTGTAGAGTAAGTTTCTCCAACACAAAATTGAGGTCCCAAGCAGGAGTAGGAGCTCTACGTGGGGTCTTATATTCTTTGCCCCTCTAAGAAATTGCTTGAACAAAGGATGAGAAAACAATGGTGGGTCACAATCATAGTGAGCTGAAATTGCTGCAGCATGAATCTTAATGGAAGAGAAAGACAAACCTTTGTCCAATAACTCAGTAAGATATTGAAGAGCCACACTCAAATTTGGCTCAGAAACATCCAAATCCTTTGCTGCACACCAAAATAAAAATCTCTTCCATTTCCTGCGTACACTTTCCTTGTACTAGGTCTTCTGGCTTCCATAATCACATTCAAAACTTGTTGAGGAAGCTCAGACCTGCTATGGTTCAAAACAGAATATGCCAGGCTGTTAGATGAAGAGAGTGAAGCTTGACATTGAGTAGATGCCCGTCCTTCTGAGACAATAGGTGTGGAATCAAAGGTAAGGGCCATGGAGGCTTCCTTACCAGACTCCTCAGCAATGGGTACCAGTGCTGCCGAGGCCAATCTGGAGCTATTAAAATCATCCTTTGCTTGTCTTGTCTGACCTTTAGGAGTACCTTTGGGAGGAGAGGCAGAGGTGGAAAGGCATACACATGAAGATTTGTCCAACTGAAAGAAAGAGCATCCACTTTCCAGGCTGTGTGATGAAACCTTTTCGTGCAAAACTTTGGCAGCTGGTGGTTTAGTGGAGAAGCGAACAGATCTATGTCTGGAGTTCCCCATGACACTGTCAATGTTTGAAATACATGAAGATCCAGTTTCCACTCGTGGGGATCCATGATTTGCCTGCTTAACACATCTGCTAAGGAGTTCTGTGCTCCTGGCAGAAACCTTGCTTGAAGATTCAGCTGCAAGCTTAACGCAGTCTCCCACAAAATCATTGCTTGCCTGCATAGAGGATAAGAATGTGTTCCCCTTGTTTGTTGATGTACCACATGACAGTTGTGTTGTCTGTTAGAATCAACACCTGCCCTGGAAGAAGTAAATCCTTGAAAGCCAGTAATGCAAACTGGACTGCTAACATCTCCTTCATGTTGATATGTAGATGCTGCAGTCTGGCAGGCCACTTGTCTTGTATCCACTTTCCATTTAGATGAGCTCCCCAAGCTGTGTCTGAGGCATCTGTCGTTAGAATCTGACTCGCCTCTGGCCGGGTCACAGAGAGTCCCTTGTTTAGGTGACATTCCTGAGCCCACCACAAAAATTCCTTTTGAATGCAAGGTATTATTTGAATGACAGTGTCCAAATCCTGGCAGTGCTGTGTCCATACATTTTTGAGATACCATTGTAGCTTCCTCATATGCAGTTTGGCATTGGGAAGTACCAGAATACAAGATGCCATGAACCCTAAGGCTTGAAGGACTGTCCTTGCAGTCAGCCCGGACTGATGAGATAGTTGATGGAAGTAAAGAGAAAGATTCTTTTGTTTGTCCGGGGTTAAAAGGCCATCTGGGTTGCTGTATTCAGTCTCACACCCAGAAAGCACATGTCTTGAGAGGGTACTAGACTGGACTTTATTTCGTTCACAGAATACCCTAGGCATCTTAGCACTGCTATCACATATTCCAAATGCTGAAGAAGCACGTCCCTTCCTTGAGCCAGAATCAGGCAATCGTCCAAATAAGGATAGATTTGTATTCCTTTTAGCCTGAAGAAAGCTATCACTGGAGCCAGAACCTTTGTGAATACTCTGGGCAGTAGATAAGCCAAAGGGCAATGCAGAGAACTGATAATGAGAATTCCCAGCTCGAAAACGCAGATACTTCCTGCAAATTAGTCTGATAGGAACATGAAGGTAAGCTTCCTTGAGATCCAAAGTTACCATCCAGTGATCTTTGCCCAGCAGAGGTAAAAGCTGTTGTAACGTCAACATTTTGAACTTGGGAATGTCCAGATAAGTGTTGAGGATAGACAGATCCAAAATTGGTCTCCACGTGTTCCCCTTTTTGGTACTAGGAACAGGCGAGAATAAAATCCCAGGCCCCTTTCTGGCACAGGAACCGGCTGAATGGCCCCTATTTGGAGCAACAGAGAAATTTGCTTGTGAGCCTCTTTCCTTTGTTGAGGAGGAATGTCTGGCATGCCTTTGAAAGGAGGCAAGGTATGGAAATAAAACCTGTAACCGTGGTGAATGATATCCAATACCCATCTGTCTTGGGTAATTAAACTCCAGTTTTCTTTGAAAAGTGCCAACCTTCCTCCCAAAGGTGCTGCCAGACGAGAAGATTCTGGCAGCTGAAAAGGCAGGTCATTGGGTCTGTTTACGAAAGGACTGACCCCTGCCCTCACCAGAAGACTGAGCAGGGGAACTCCCTGTTCTAGGCCTAAAAGAACCTTGAGCTCTGCCTCTACCACGTCTAGACCTACCCCTAGACTGGGAATCATAAGCAGGATATGTCCACCCCTTGGTAGGCCAATTTCTACTAAACTTCGGAGGCTGCACCTGCAAAAAATCTTTAACAGTCTGCATAGACTTAGCCTTGTCTTCCATTTTCTTTAGAACTGCTTCCACAGGCGAACCAAACAACACATCAGATTGTAAAGGAGCATCTAAAATCCTTGTTTTCACATGCTCAGCTAAATTCTGATCCCTCAACCAGGCGTGCCTGCGAAGAACCGAACCAGTGGCAGCCACCCTCGAAGAGGCCTGCACAGCATCAAAACCATATTGCAAAGAATGCGTACCCACCTGTTCAGAAACATGAACTAAATCCTGCAACTCTTTACACTCAATACCTTCCGCCAAAGCATCTACCTTAGACTTTAATTGTGAAAGGAGATAATTTTGGTATTTCAACATGTGAAACTGGCAATTTAAAGCTCTCATGGCCAAAGTGGAAGAAGTATACACTTTCTTTCCCCATCTATCCAAAGCCCTTGCCTCTTTATCTGGAGGAACAGGATTTTTAACAACAGAAGCCTTAACACCTTTAGGCCCCTGTGAAACAGTTTCTGGGTCTGCCCTAGGACTCTTAAAAAGATACTTATGAGCTTCAGGCACCCTATAATATCTATCCGGTTTAACTGGAGCAGGAGGCAAAGAGTCAGGGTTCAGAGAAGCCTCTGCAAAACATCCTCCACCACATCTAGAACAGGAGGTATAGCTAAAGGCCTATGCTGGGGAAGAAACAAAATTCCCTAAGCCTTTTCCTGGAATCAGAGAAATCCTGACCTTCCCATTTAAAATGCTCCCTCATGGAATGAAGAGTCTCTGAAAATGAAAAATCCTCAGGAGGAGAAGCAGAAGGAGTAGAATCATCTACATCAGAATCAGAGTAAGGGGAATACTCCTGCAAGTCTTCAGCCAAAGACTCAGAAGCATCCGAACACTGCTCAAAACTCCCAAGCTCAGGTTCCACCCTAGGCCTCTTATCAGGAGGGGGCATAGAACCTCTAATCATAGTAATCAAATCTTCTGCCATCTTAAGCATATGCTTCTTAGGTACAGACCCTGAAGAACTAGGGGTAACACCTGAAACAAAACCTGGCCTGCCCCTGGGAGAAGCCTTGGAAACAGCAGGGGAGGGCCTAACCACCTTAGGAAGGGAGGGAAGAACAGCTACCTGAGAAGCCCCTTCCGCCTGGCCTACCTCCTGAGAGGTCACATCTTGCAGCAATAAAGTCTCTCCCTGGGATTCCAAAGAAATTTCTGGCTGAACCCCTGGCTCCACCGAGCCCTCTAAAGAACCGACGTCCGGTACAGACGGTTCTTCCAGCCTAGGCTTTGCTGTTTTGTCCTTGCGCTTTTTTGACTAAGCGGGCGTCGGAGCATCCGACGGCATTTTATAATTACACCGCTTCCCAAAAACTAACCTGGCACAATCTAATCTTCTCTTTATAGTGCGCTTGTGAAATCTAGCACAAGAGCGACAGCCAACAACGTCGTGCTCAGGCCCTAAGCAAGGTATACACAAGGTATGGTAATCCCTATGAGGTATCTGTTTCCCACAAGAAATACAGTTATTCACTTTTTCTGACATCCGTAAAATACTGAGGCAAGAAAAACCAAAATATTCCCCAACGGGGTACTTAGCCAACTTGGATTCGGTCTGAAACTCCGACTTCGGAAAATCTCAGAACGCCAACCTGCACTTGCAAAACTGCTTCTGCATCGGACCATGCGGCAAAAAAGACTGAGGAAATGACGTCGGTCATGCGCATTTGTACCCTGACGTCCTGACGTCAGACTAATGCGCCTTGACCGACGTCAGCCTTATACTTTGGTATTCGGGCCGACTGGGACAGCGGACTACCCAAGTGTTAGGACTGCAGCAATGTGGTATGAAGAACATCATATGTTCCAAGATATACCTGTTCTGTCCATCTCCGAGTTACTCTTATGCAAAATATAATGGTTAAAATGTACCGTGGGAATGTAAGGCTAGGCTTCTTAAGACCCACACAGTTCAACAGCATAGCAAGTACATATGAAGTGATGAAATGGTCTAAACAGTAGCCCGTATGTTAGTGTATCATGCTAACAAGGAAACCACCTAATACGCTGTTTGGACTCGTATTGTTATTCTTTGATTTTGATGAAGGCTTTTAATACCAGACTTCCAAGATGGCTGCACATTGAGTAAAGTACAGTTGTGTACACTTACCATAAATGCAGACGTTCGAGTGTATTCACTGTTGCAGTCATCACACTTGGGTTATCCTGCCAGGGGTAGCCCTCCTCAGTTTGTCCGAATACTAGAGACTTAGTATTTCTGCGTCTGTTGCTGTCACTCCGGGACTGACGTCAGGTAGTCAGTGATATAAAATCAGGCAGCCGATACCATTACACCAGTTTTTCTTGCCCCATCTGTCAGGAGCCCCCTTAATAGGGAGCTAGGTTATAGTGGAAGACCACCACCAGTAGAAAGTAAATACCAAAAATTCCCTATAAAGAGAGAGAGAGACGCACACAACGGGGATGGAGGGTGGGAAACCAGGACTGCAACAGTGAATACACTCTAACATCTACATTTATGTTAAGTGTACACAACTGTACTATGTTCTTCATGTTTCCCTGTTGCAGTCATCACACTTGGGTTGATTCCCAAAGCTTAAGAAAAAGGGTGGAGGCAGTCAAGAAGACTGTGGGCTGGCTAGGATGCCTTGCAAGACTGCGGTGGCAAAGCCTGCCCTGGATTTTGGAGAAGAGAGGCAGGTGGCAATGCTTGGTGAAGGTATGAACAGAAGTCCATGTTGCAGCCTCCAGGATGTCCCTGGTGGGGACCCTTCTGAGAAAAGCTGCAGAGGTGGAGGGTGCCCTGGTGGAATGCGTCATGACCCCCTTTGGGGTGGTTTCCCATGCTGTTTGTAGCAGAAATGGATGCAGTGTGCTATCCATTTGGAGATTGATTGATTGGATATGGCCTTGCCCTTTGCCCCTGCTGCAAAGCTGACTAGCAATTGGCCAGTTTTTTCTAAAAGATTTAGTCCTTTCCAGATAGAATCTGACCTATCTGTACACGTCTAGAGTGCAGAACCCTTTCCCCATTGTTTTGTGGGTTAGGGAAAAAGGTAGGCAAATGAACAGCTTGGTTGAGAGTCACACTGGACACCACTTTAGGCATGAAGGATAGGTTAGTCCTGAGGGAGACCCCGTCAGCATGGAAAATGATGAAGGGCTCTACAGCCAAGAGTGCTTATAGCTCTGAAACTCTTCTAGCGAAGGTGATGGCCAGAAGCAAGGTTGTTTTCCAAGAGAGGAATTTTAACTCTGCTGAAGCTGCAGGTTCAAAGGGGGGGGGGGGTAAGGTGAGCTTTTCCAACACAAAGTAAAGATCCCAAGCTGGGGTAGGAGCTCTTCTGGGTGGCCTTAAGTTGTTAGGCCTCTTAGGAACTGTTTGATGAGAGGGTGTGACAAGAGAGGTAGCTCTGTGCTGTAATGAGCAGAAATGGCAGAGGAAGAGAAGAACAGACCCCTGTGTAGCAGGTCTGTTAGGTAATCCAGGATGAGAGGTAGGGAGGGCTCTGCTATTTCGGCTCCCTTAGCCTAGATCCAGGCGCAAAACCTTTTCCACTTGTCAGCATAGGATTTTCTAGTGCTTGTGCATCTGGCCTGACATAGAACATCTAGGACTTGTTTGGTTAGGCTGGCAACTTGAGAAGAGGTCAGGGAATAAGCCAGGCTGCAATGTTGATGGTCTGCAATTGGGGATGTGTGAATTCTGCATTCTTCTGGGTCAGGAGTGTTGGGATCTGAGGTAGGTACCATGATGGCAGGGGTGACAGGCTGTGCAGCAGTGGTTACCAGTGCTGGCATGGCCAGTCTGGGGAAATCAGGATTGCCCTTGGTTTTTCCTCTCTTTGTTTGAGCAGTACCCTTGAAATGAGTGGTAGGGGGGAAATGCATAGACCGAGGGGTTTACCCATTGGAAGGATAGAGCATCCACTTTCCAGGCCTTGTGGTGAGGTTCCCTGGTGCAGAATTTGCTGAGCTGATGATTGGAGTGGGAGGCAAAGAGGACTACCTTTGTGGTGCCCCATTCCTGGGCTACAAGGGTGAAGGTTCTGTGGTCTAGCTGCCACTCGAGTGGGTCTAGGAGGTTTCTGCTAAAGTTGTCTTCCAGAGAGTTTAGGGAGCCTGGCAGGAATTGTGCTAGCAGGTATATTTGCATGGCTGAGGCCGTGTGTCAAAGGGTCATGGCGAGCCTGCAGAGAGGATAAGAGTGAGTCCCTCCCTGCTTGTTGACATACCACATCACTGTGGTGTTGTCTGTTTTGATCAGTAGAGGCCCTGTGGAGAGTAGGGGTCTGAAGCAGTCACGGCGTGCTTAACAGCTAGCATCTCAGTTTGGTTGATGTGCAGATGTATTTGATTTGGGCTCCAATGGTCCTGAATGCACCTACTGTCCAGGTGTGCACCCCCAGGCATAGTCTGCTGCGTCTGTGGTGAGGGTCTGGGTGGCATGGGGTTGTGAGAAGGGAAGTCCCTTGTTGTGGCGGCATGCTGCTGCCCATCAAAGAAAATCATTCCTTAGACAGGGTATCATTGGTATGATAGTTTCCAGGTCTTGAAAATGTTGACACCAAAGACTTTTTAGGTACCACTGTAGTTTCCTCATAAGCAGTCTGGCATATGGAATGAGTAGAATGCAGGAGGCCATGAACCCTAGAGATTGCAGGATTTTTCTTGCGGATAACTGGGTTCTGGTGGCTAGTTGAAAGAAGTAGCCTGTCAGGTATGTTTGTTTTTCTGGAGTAAGGAATGCCATCTGGGATGCTGTGTCCAGGCTTGCTCCCAGGAATATAATTTTTTGTGTGGAGACTAGTTTTGATTTATTTTTGCTGATAGTATACCCCAGGGAAGTCAGTAGGTCCTTTACAAAGGTCAGGTGCTGTAACAGCTTTTCCTGACTGCCTGAATCAGGCAATCGTCTAAATAGGGGTACATTTGAATATTTCTTACAGGTTCATAGGTAGGTAACTAGGCTATCTGCCTGAAGGCATTTATAAGCCTAGCCAGAATGTGTTGGCTTTCACTGTCTGCAAAAAGCAATGGCTGGAGCCAGGCACTTTGTGAAAACTCTGGGAGCAGTGGATAAGCCAAAGGGAAGCGCAGAGAATTGAAAGTGCATACATCTTGCCGTGAAACGTAGATATTTCCTGCAAGATTTCCTGATTGGGATGTGTAGGAAGGCCTCTTTTAGGTCTAGGGTGGATAACCAATCATCCTTGGAAAGCATAGGAAGAAGCTGCTGGAGGGTGAGCATTTTGAATTTTGGTATCACCACAAAGGTGCTTAGAATGGATAGATTGAGGATTTGGTGCCAGGTGCCCTCTTTTCTGGGCACCAGGAAGAATCTGGAATAGAAACCTTGGCCTATCTGGTCTGCAGGAACATGCTGTATTGCCCTCATGGAGAGCAGGGAAAGGACTTGCTTTTTGGCCTCTGCCCACTGGTTTGGAGAAAGATCTGGGAAAGTAGAGTTGTGTACACTTACCATAAATGTAGATGTTAGCGTGTATCCACTGTTGCAGTCATCACATTTGGGTTATCTGCCTGCAGGTAGCCCTCAGTCGGTCTGAATACCAGAGTCTTAGGATTTCTGCGTCGGATGCGGTTGCTTCTTCCTAGAAGTCAGGTCATCAGGGGTATAAAACATGCAACAGATACCATTACATCAGTTTTTCTTGCCCCAGATGTCAGGTGCCCGCACATCAGGAAGCACTTAAATGGTAAACCCCCATCAAAAAGCAAATACACAAAAAAATATATATATCAAGAAGGAGAGGTACAGCCAAGAGAAGTCAGGGGGCTGGAGGGAGGGCAACCAGGACTGCAACAGTGAATACAATCGAACATCTACATTTATGGTAAGTGCACACAACTGTACTATGTTCTTCGTGTTTCATTGTTGCAGTAATCACATTTAGGTTGATTACCAAAGCTAAGGATGGGAGGAGGAAGTTAGAGAGCATTTGGGCCAGCTATTAATCCCTGCAAGACTGCAGTGGCAAATCCAGCTCTAGATTTAGAAAAGATAGGCAAGTGGTAATGCCTGGTGAAGGTATGTACAGAACTCCAGGTAGTAGCTTCTAGGATGCCCCTGGTAGGGACCCTTCTGAGAAAGGCTGTAGATGTAGATGCAGCCCTGCTTGAGTGGGATCTGATCCCCTGTGGGATAGGTTTTCCATGGTGCTTATAGCAGAAGTGAATGCAATGGCCTATCCATTTGGAGATAGTTCACTTCGAAATAGCCTTCCCCTCTCTCCCTGCAGCAAATGCCACCAGCAGTTGTTCAGATTTCCTTTTAGGTTTAGACCTGTCCAAGTATCATCTATGTTGTCTGTGCACATCTAAGGAGTGCAGTATCCGTTTCCCTTTGTTCTGTGCATTAGGAAAGAAGGTAGGCAAATGAATGGACTGATTAAATGCCACACTGGATACCACCTTTGGCTTGAAAGAGGGATTGGTCCCGAGGGACACCCTGTCCGCATGAAAGATGATGAAAGGCTCCACTGCCTGTAATTCAGATACCCTTCTTGCTGAAGTGATGGCTAAAAGGGACGCTGTTTTCCAAGAAAGGAATTTTAAATTTGCAGTAGCAGCTGGCTTGAAAGGAGGAAGGGTGAGTTTCTCCAATACAAAGTTAAGGTCCCGTGCTGGAGTTGTAGCTCTCCTGGGTGATCTTAGATTTTTGGCCCCTCTGAGGAACTGCTTGAGCAGTGGAAGAGAGAAGAGGGGAGGTTTTGTGTTATAATGAGCTGAAATGGCTGAGGCGTGAATTTTTATTGAGGAAAAAGACAGGCCCTTGTGAAGCATCTCAGTTAAGTATTATAAAATCTGAGGTAAATTGGCACTGCTGTTCTCATCCCTTGAGATTGGTCCCAGGCACAGAATATTTTCCATTTTTCAGCATAAGATTTTCTAGTACTAGGCCTCCTTGCCTCTAAAATGACATCCATCACTGGTTTACTGATGGATGGTAAAGGAGAGCTTAGGTAATTAGCCAGGCTGCTAGGTTCAGTGTTTGAAGCTGAGGGTGCAGAATCGGTTCGCCTGCTGAGACAGCAGGGTAGGAGTCTGAGGCAAGTGCCATGGGGCCAACAGTGACGAGAAAGAAAAATTTTGGAGTGAGTTGGATGAAGTGGTCATGACTGTACCCAAGGGTGAGCGACTGATGATTGGAGCAGATTTCAATAGGCATGTTGGTGAAGGGAACAGAAGGGATGAGTAAGTGATGGGCAGGTATGGTGTTAAGCAAAGGAATGCAGAAGGTCAGATGGTAGTGGATTTTGTGAAAAGGATGGACATGGCTGTGATGAATACATATTTTAACGAGAGGGAGGAGCATAGGGTGACATACAAGAGTGAAGGAAGATGCACACAGGTGGATTATATCTTATGTAGAAGGGCCAGTGTGAAGGAGATTGGAGACTGTAAAGTGGTGGCAGGGGAAAGTGTAGTTAGGCAGCACAAGATGGTGGTTTGTAGTATGACATTGGTGATCAAGAAGAGGAGGATGAGTGTGAGGGCAGCACCAAGGATCAAATGGTGGAAATTGAAAAAGGGTAATTGTGAGGTGATGTTCAGGGAAGAGTTAAGACAGGCAGTGGGTGGCAGTGAAGAGTTACTGAATAGCTGGGTAACTATAGCAGAGCTAGTAAGAGAGATGGCTAGAAAGGTGCTTGGTGTGACATCTGGAAAGAGGAAGGAGGACAAGGAGACCTGGTGGTGGAATGAAGAAGTACAGGAGAGTATACAGAGAAAGAGGTTTGCGAAGAAGAAGTAGAATTGTCAAAGAGATGAAGAAAGTATACAAGAGTATAAAGAGATGAGGTGCATGGCAAAGAGAGAGAGGTGGCGAAGGCTAAGGATAAGACGTATGAAGAGTTGTATAAAAGGTTGGACACTAAGGAGGGAGAAAAGGACCTGTACCGATTGGCTAGACAGAGGGACCGAGCTAGTAATGATGTGTAGCAGGTAAGGGTGATAAAGGATAATGAAGGAAACATACTCACAAGCGAGGAAAGTGTGTTGAGCAGATGGAAAGAGTACTTTGAGGGGTTGATGAATGAAGAGAATGAGAGGGAGAGAAGGTTGGATGATGTGCGGATAGTGAATCATGAATGCAGTGGATTAGCAAGGAAGAAGTAAGGATAGCTATGAAGAGGATGAAGAACAGAAAGACTGTTGGTCCAGATGACATACCTGTGGAAGCATGGAGATGTTTAGGTGAAATGGTAGTGGAGTTTTTAACTAGATTGTTTAATGAAATCTTGGAAAGTGAGAGGATGCCTGAGGAATGGAGAAAAAGTGTTTTGGTACCGATTTTTAAGAATAAGGGTGATGTGCAGAGCTGTAGTAGCTACAGAGGGATTCAACTGATCAGTCACAGCATGAAGTTATGAGAAAGAGTATTGGAAGCTAATTTAAGAAGGGAGGTGATGATTAGTGATCAGCAGTATGGTTTTATGCCAGGAAAGAGCACTACAGATGCGATGTTTGCTGTGAGAGTGTTGATGGAGAAGTACAGAGAAGGTCAGAAGGAGTTGCATTGTGTCTTTGTGGACTTAGAGAAAGCATATGACAGGGTGCCTAGAGAGGAGATGTGGTGTTGTATGAGAAAGTCGGGAGTGTCAGAAGTATGTAAGAGTGGTACAGGATATGTACGAGGGTAGTGTGACAGCGGTGAGGTCTGCGGTGGGAGTGACGGATGCATTTAAGGTGGAGGTGGGATTACATCAAGGATCAGCTCTGCACCCTTTCTTATTTGCAATGGTGATGGACAGGTTGACAGACTAGATCAGACAGGAGTCCCCGTGGACTATGATGTTTGCAGATGACATTGTGATCTGTAGTGAGAGTACGGAACATGTGGAGGAGACCTTGGAGAGGTGGAGATTTGCTCTAGAGAGAAGAGGAATGAAGGTCAGCAGGAGTAAGACAGAATACATGCGTGTGAATGAGAGGGAGGATAGAGGAATGGTGAGGATGCAGTGAGTAGAGGTGGCAAAGGTGGATGAGTTTAAGTACTTGGGATCAACACTTCAGAGTAATGGTGAGTGTGGAAGAGAGGTGAAGGAGAGAGTACAGGCAGGATGGAGTGGGTGGAGAAGAGTGTCAGGAGTGATTTATGCCAGAGTAAAAGGGAAGGTCTACAAGAGGGTAGTGAAACCAGCCATGTTATATGGATTGGAGACAGTAACATTGACAAAAAGGCAGGAGTCAGAGCTTGACGTGGCAGAGATGAAGATGTTAAGATTTGCACTGGGTGTGACGAAGATGGACAGGATTAGGAAAAAGTATATTAGAGGGTCAGCCCAGGTTGGAAGGTTTGGAGACAAAACCAGAGAGGCAAGATTACGTTGGTTTGGACATGTGCTAGTACATTGGGAAAAAGATGCTAAGGATGAAGCTGCCAGGTAACAGGAAAAGAGGAAGGCCTAAGATAAGGTTTATGGATGTGGTGAGAGAGGATATGCAGGTGGTTGGTGTGACAGAGCAAGATGCAGAGGACAGGAAGAAATGGAAACAGTTGATCTGCTGTGGCGACCCCTAACAGGAGCAGCCGAAAGAAGATGATGATGTACTTGGTAGCGCAAGGCTGTGTTCCACAATGCCATGGCTAGTCTACAGAGGGGGTAAGAATGTGTACCTCCCCTGTTTGTTTATGTACCACATAACAGTGGTGTTGTCCGTCTTTACCATTAATTGTCCTGGAAGAATGTGGTCCTTGAAGGCTGTCAGAGCATTCTGTACAGCTAACATTTCTTTATGACTGATGTGATGGCGCATTTGAATTGGGTTCCATTTTCCCTGAATGCACTTCCCCCGCCAGGTGCACCCCCCCCACCCCCCCACCCATGCATAGTCTGATGCGACTGTTGTTAGGGTTTGGGCGGCAGGGGGTAGTGTGACTAGCAGTCCCTTGTTCTGGTGGCAGGCCTCTGCCCACCATAGGAACTCTAGGCATAGACAAGGAATGATAGGAATCATTGCTTCTAGATCTTGAGAATGTTGACACCATAGGCTTTTTAGATACCATTGTAGTTTCCTCATGTGCAGTCTTGCGTATGGAATTAGAAGAATGCAGGAGGCCATGAACCCCAAGGCTTGTAGTATTTGCCTTACAGATAAGCAGGGGTTTTGTGACCACTTGTTTGAAGTAGGTTGTCAAGTGAATTTGATTCTCTGGCGTGAGGAAAGCCATCTGGGAAGTTGTATTCAAGCTTGCATCCAGGAATATAATTTGTTGATAGGGTACCATGTGCGATTTCTTTTCGTTTATGGTGTACCCCAGACAAGTTTGCACCCTCTGTACAAAAGTCAGATGATTCAAAAGTATGTCCCGGTTTTCTGCCTGAATTAGACAATCGTTCAGGTACTGGTATATGTAAATATTTATTTGCCTGCAAAATGCAATGACTGGAGCTAGGCACTTTGTGAATACCCTGGGCGCAGTAGATAAGCCAAAGGGCAGTGCAGAGAACTGATAGTGCGTGTAGCCTGCTTTGAAGCGTAGGTATCTTCTGCAAGATTCCCTGATTGGGATGTGCAGGTATGTTTCCTTTAAATTTAGTGTTGCAAACCAGGCATCTTTCCTTAGCATAGGAAGCAATTGAAGAGTCAGCATCTTGAATTTTGGAATCACCAAAAAGGACTTTAGAGTAGGCAGGTCTAGGACAGGACGCCATATATTGTCTTTTCTGGGTACCAGGAAAAATCTCAAGTAGAAACCTTGTCCCCTTTTCTCTTCTGGTACCAACTGAATAGCCCCTATGCTTGAGAGAGAAAGTACTTGCTTTTGGGCCTCTTCCCACTGCTTTGGAGGTAGATCCAGCCAACCGCTTGGAGTTGGTGCCGTGTGGAAGTGAAACCTGTATCCTTGGGAAGGACACTATATTAAAAAGCCATTTGTCCTGGGTAATGAGTCCCCAGTTCTTTGCATGAAGTGCAATCTTTCCCCCCAAAGAGGCAGTCAGTTGAGAAGTGCTTGGAAGTTTTAAAAAGAAGTCATTGAGACAGTTTACCATAGGGGGGAGTTTTATTACTCCCAAATTTGGAAGTGGAGGCCCCCCCAATGCTTAGCCCTGTGCGTCCCCTGGGACTGAAGCCTGGGTGCTCTGCTGGATCTGGGTTTGGACTGAGAAGGTCTGGAAGAGGCAGGAAAGGACCAATTCTTAGAAGGCCAATGCCTACTAAATCTTGGAGGTTGTACTTGTAAAAAGTTTGCACAGATTTACCTTTTTCCTCCATCTTTTTAAGAACTACTTCTGCCTTGTTGCTAAACAGGTGGCCCTGATTTAAGGGAGCATTAACTAATTTCGCTTTAACATGATCTGGCAAGGATTGCTCCTGAAGCCAAGCATGCCTTCTAAATACAGACCCAGTTACTGCAGCCCTGCAAGATGCTTCTAGTGAATCAAGTTAGCCAAAGGGGATGACACTGCACTTTGTGAATCAAAACCACATTGCAATGTATGTTTACCAACTTGTTCAGCAGAATACATAAAATCCTGTAAATCCTTATTTTCAGCACAATCAGGAGTCATCATTTTCTGTTTAAGCAATCCAATAATATGCAGCTGATAATTTAACATATGAAACTGGCAATTCAGGGCCCTAATGACCAAAGTTGCAGAAGTGTATACCTTCTTACCCCATATATCCAGCACCCTGGAGTCTCTATCAGAGGAGGTAGAATTTTTGGCAGTAGTAGCTTTAATGCCCTTGGGTCCCTGTGAAATGGTTTCAGGATCCGCAGTAGGATTTTTGAAAAGTAACTTGTGAGAGTCAGGAACCCTGTAATATCTATCAGGTTTTCTGGAAGCAGGCGGTAAAGAGTTAGGGGCCATGCTAGATTCCGAAAAGGCATCATCAACAATGTCCGGTACAGGAGGTATAGCTAAAGGCCTGTGCTGGGGCAAGAGCAAGAAATCCCTAAGCCTCTTTTTAGAATCAGAGAACTCCTGATTTTTCCCCAACGAAAAAGCTCCCTGAGAATATGTAAGGTTTCACCAAAAGAGAAATCCTCTGGGGGGGGGGGGGAGCAGAGGGAATATAGTCCTCAGCATCAGCATTCTCATAGGTAGATAAGGGTAAATTCTGGTCATCAGAGGAAACAGAAATTTCAGAATCCTGGTCAGAAGTATCATAAGCAAACTCAGTCCTAGGTCTCAGAGGGGGAAGGCTGGCTTCCCCTGATTAAAGTAATAAGATCTTCAGTCATTCTTATCACTTGTTCTTTAGGAATAGAGGCCTAACCATGCGGACTGGGTGTCAGTTTTCTAAGCATGGTTTGAGTTTTAGGCCTTGAAGAAGAAGATGGCACCAGTTTAATATGCAAGTCAGTAGGCCTGAATACACCCTCAGAAGCCGGTGCCTGCACAGCGGCTCTGGACCCATCCAAGGTAGAGACATCCGCAGGTTCCACAGTTGAAGCATCTCACGGCATACCGGACTCCGAATGGGTCTCAGTTGAGGCCTGCGAATCTGATGTAGCGGGTATCAGGGGCTGCGAAAGCTCCTCACTGAGTACCTGGTAACTGGGCGGCCTGTCTCTGCCTTTATCTTTGCGTTTCTTCAGAATGTCGGTAGTCGGATGGCTTACCTAAGACATCAGGATAATTGAACGGAGCACCAAAAAATTTAGAAGCGCAAATATACTGACGACGGATAGTTCATGGTTTAAATAAGGCACAAAACTGACAGCGAGGTACGTCGTGGTCAGGGCCTAGGCAAGGAATAGATTAAGAATGAAAATCTTTATGAGGTATTTGCTTTCCACAAGAAATACAATTATTTACTTTTACTGACACTGGTTTAGAGCAAGAAAAAGTTTCCCCAATGGTGTACTTAGCTTTTAGTTGAAGACTTCGGTTCTGAAACTCGAAAATGAAAATTTCTTGAGTCAGCCGACCGGCACTTGCGAACTGCTTCTGCTTCGGGCACCGCACGACAAGAAACACTGGTGTAATGATGTAGGCTGCATGTTTTATACCCCTGATAACCTGACGTCATGGAAGAAGAGATAGCAATCGACGCAGGACCCAAGACTTTGTTAATCAGGCTGACTGGGGGCTACCTGCAAGCAGATAACCCAAATGTAATGACTGCAACAGTGAAACATGAAGAACATCCACGACTGCAACAATGAATACACTCGAACATCTACATTTATGGTAAGTAAAGACAACTGTACTATGTTTTTCGTGTTTCACTGTTGCAGTCATCATACTTGGGTGGATTCCCAAAGCTGAAGAAGGGTGGAGGCAGTCAAGAATAGTTAGGGTTGGCTAGAATGCCCTGCAGGACTGCTGTTGCAAAGCCTGCCCTAGATTTGGAGAAGATAGGCAAATGGTAGTGCTTGGTGAAAGTGTGTACTTAACTCCAGGTAGCAGCTTCCAGGATGTTCCTAGTGGGGACTCCCCTGAGGAATGCTGTAGAAGTAGATGATGTCCTAGTGGGATGTGTTCTGAACCCTGTGGAGTTTGTTTCCCATGGTGCTTGTAGCAGAAATGGATGCAATGTGCTATCCATTTAGATATTATTTGATTAGAAATGGCCTTGCCCTCTGCCCCTGTTGCGAAGCTAATAACTGATTTGATTTTCTGAAGGCCTTAGTCCTATCCATGTAAAATCTGAGCTGTCTCTGCACGTCCAAGGATTAGGGGAAAAAGGTTGGCAAATGTATGGCTTGATTGAGAGCCACAGTGGGCACCACTTCAGGCATAAAGGAAGGGTTTGTCCTGAGAGAGACCCTGTCAGCATTGAAAATAATGAAGGGTTCCACAGCCATAAGTGCTTGCAGTTCAGACACTCTTCTAGCTGATGTGATGGCTAGAAGTAATGCTGTTTTCCAAGAGAGGAATTTTAAGTCTGCTGACACTGCAGCCCTCAAAGGGTGGAAGTGTGAACTTTTCCAGTACAAAGTTAAGGTTGCAAGCAGGGGTGGGTGGTCTCCTTGGTGGCCTTAAGCTGTTTGCCCCTCTTAGGAACTGTCTGATAAGAGGGTCCGGGAAGAGAGGTGGCTCAGTGTTGTAAGAGCTGAAATGGCGGACGCATGTATCTTAATGGAAGAGGACAGGCCTTTGTGGAGTAGATCTGCTAAGTAATCCAGGACAGAGGGCATAGTTGTGTCCTCTCCTTTAGACAGACTTCAGGAGCAGTATCTCTTCCACTTATCCGCACAGGATTTCCTCGTACTGTGTCTTCTGGCTTCAAGAATGATGTCCAGCACCTGTTTGCTCAGAGCTGCTGGGATAGGATTCAAGGGATAAGCCAGGCTGCAAGATTTAGGGTTTGCAGTTGCAAATGCAAAATCTGCTCCTCCTGCTGACACAGCAAGGTAGGGTTCTGGTGTAGGTGCCATGGTGACACCAATGTCAGGCTGTGTAGGAGTGGGTACCAGTTCTGGCATGGCCAGTCTGGGGCAATCAGAATTGTCCTCGGTCTGTTCCATCTTATTTTGAGTAATACTCTTGAGAAAAGGGGCAGAGGTGGGAATGCATAAATTGAGATTTACGCACTGAAAGAACAGGGCATCCACTTTCCAGGCCCTGCTGTGGGGGTTCCTGGTGCAGAATCTGCTGAGCTGGTGGTTGTAGGGGGAGGCAAAAAGGTCCACCTCTGGGATTCCCCATTTCTGAATCAGAAGATTGAAGATGCTGGTCTCGAACTGCCACTCGTGTGGGTCTAGGAGATTTCTGCTTATGTCTGCCAGTGACTTTTGCTTGCCTGGCAGGAACTGAGCTTGCAGATGGACTTGCATGTCCAATGCAGTGTTCCGCAGAGCCATGGCTAGCCTGCAGAGTGGGTAGGAATGGGTTGCCCCCTGCTTGTTGATGTACCACATAATTGTGGTATTGTCTGTTTTTATTAGAAGTTGTCCTGGAAAGAGTAGGGATCCAAAAGGTGTCAGGGTGTTCTGCACAGCTAGCATCTCTTTTTGGTTGATGTGCAGATGAATTTGACTTGGGCTTAAATGACCCTGAATGCATTTGCCGTCCATGTGTGCTCCCCGGGCATAGTTTGATGCATCTGTGGTTAGGGTCTGGGCAGCGTGGGGTTGAAGTAAGGGCAGTCCCTTTTTGTGGTTACATGCTTCTGCCCACCAAAGGAACTCTGTCCTTAGACAGGGTATGATAGGAATGACTGTTTCCAGGTCCTGAGAATGTTGGCATTAAAGACTTTTCAAGTACCACTGAAGTTTCCTCATATGCAGTCTTACATATGGAATTAGCAGTTACATGAGGCCATGAACGCCAGGGCCTGCAGTATTTTTCTTGTGGATAGCTGGGTTCTGGTGGCAATTTGTTTGAAGTAGGCTGTCAGACAGACTTGTTTTTCTGAAGTGAGGAATGCCATCTGGGATGTGTCCAAACTTGCTCCCAGGAATACAATCTTTTGACTGGGTACCAGTTTTGATTTCTTTTCGTTGATGGTGTACACCCCAGGGAAGTGAGAAGGTTTTTCACAAATGTCAGGTGCTGCAACAGCAATTCCTGACTGTCTGCCTGAATCAGGCAGTCGTCCAAGTACGGGTAAATTTGGATATTTCTCTGCTTGCAGTATGCAATAGGTGGAGCCAGGCATTTTGTGCACACTCTGGGCATAGTGAATAAGCCAAAGAGAAGTGCAGAGAACTGATAATGCATAGATCCGTCCCTGAAACGTAGACATGTTCTGCAGGACTCCCTCATGGGGATGTGCAGATGGGCTTCTTTTAAGTCTAGGGTGACGAACCAGGCATCCTTGGCTAGCCTAGGTAGAAGTTGTTGCAGGGTAAGCATTTTGAATTTTGGTACCACCAGGAAAGTGTTGAGAATTGAAACATCCAGGACTGGGCGTCAAGAGCCCTCTTTTCTGGGTACCAGGAAGAGTCTGGAATAGAATCCTTGATCTATCTGTTCCAATGGAACCGGATGAATAGCTCTGATGGAGAGGAGGGATAGAACTTGGTTTTGAGCCTCTGCCCAGTGGTTTGGAGGAAGGTCTGGGAACCCCTCTTGGGGTTGGCAGTGAGTGGAAGTAAAATTTGTACCCCTGGGATACATTGTAGTATCCAGTTTTTTGCATGATGGGCAAGTTTTCCTCCTAGGTGTACAAGCAATTGGGCAGAGGTGGGGAATGGAATAGAGAAGTCATTGCGAGTTTTTTTCCATAAGGAGGTGGCTTACCACTCCCTGCTTTGGGGGTGGGGGCACTCCATTGCTTAGATCTCTGCATACGACTGTAGTCTGGGTGGTCCGTTTCCCCTGGGTCTGGTTTGAGATGGCCTGTAGGGGCTGGAAAGGACCAGTGTTTGGGAGGGCAATGCCTACTGAATCTAGGGGGTTGCACTTGAAAGAATTCTTTTAACAGTCTGCATAGACTTACATTTTTCTTCCATCTTTTTAAGAACCTCTTCTGCTTTGGTGCCAAACTGTCCTTGATCAAAGGACCATCTAGTAACTTTGATTTGACATGGTGTGGCAAGGTCTGGTCCTTGAGCCAAGCATGTCTTCTCAGTACAGAACCAGTAACTGCTGCCCGGGAAGACGCTTCTAGGGCATCAAAGCCACACTGCAAAGTATGCTTGCTGACTTGGCTTGCAGACTGCATAAGCTCCTGCAATTCTTTATTTTCTGCACAGTCTGTAAAAGTTGGCACTTTTTGTTTAATAAGTTCCATAATATGTTACTGGTACTTCAGAATGTGAAGCTGACAATTCACAGCCCTAATAGCAAGAGTTGCAGAGGTATACACCTTACCTCATCTGTCCAAAGCTCTGGATTCCCTGTCCGAAGGGGTGAGATTCTTGGCTGTAGTTGCCTTGATACCTTTAGGGCCCTGGGAAATGATTTCTGGGTCAGCAATAGGGTTCTTGAAAAGAAATTTGAGTGTGTCAGGTACTCTGTAGTACCTGTCTAGTTTCCTAGGGGCAGGAGTTAAAGTATCAGGAGTAAGACTGGATTCCATAAAGACATAATCAACAACTTCCAGGCCTGGGGGTATTGTAAAAGGCCTGTGCTGTGGCAAATCTAGAAATTCCCTGAGTCTCTTTTTGGACTGAGGATAGTCTTGGCATTCTCAGTGGAAATGCTCTCTTAAAGTATGTAAGGTTTCACCAAAAGAAAAATCCTCTGGAGGGGAGGCAGAGGGAATGGATTCTGCTGCATCTGAATCCTAATACGCAGATAAGGACATGTCCTCATAATCAGATACCTCAGAGCCATCAGACTCCTGGTCTGTTGAAGCTGCAGGGGACTGGTCTCTCCCTCTCTTAGCAGGGGAAGGCTGACTTCCCCTAATCAGCATAATAAGGTCTTCTGCCATTCTAAACATTTGTCGTTCTGGCATGGGAGCAGGTGCATGTGCCTTGGTCATCGGTTTTCTAGGCGTAGCGCATACTCCTGGCTTAAGAAGCTTGGTAGTTTTAGATAAAGTCATCAGTTTGATACGAACATTGGTAGTGTGAAGAACTGCCTCAGAAGCTGGTGCCTGCACAGCGGCTCCGGACCCATCTGATGTGGAGACAGCTGAAGGTTCCATAGTCGAAGAAGAGTCTTGCTGCATATCAGACTCCGAATGGGTCTCAGTAGAGGCCTGCAAATCCACTGAAGTGGGCATCAGGGGCTGCAAATGCGCCTCACTGAGTACTGGCGAACTGGCAACTAGGTTAACAGAAGCATTGTTGGCAGCTTTGGATGTATGTGGTCCTTCTCTGTCTTTATCCATACTTTTTTTCGGAGTATCGGTAGTCGGATGGTTTACAGAAGCCATTTTGGAATATGGAGATCAAGAGTGAAAGAATTTAGCGACAATGAGAACCCGAAGATGAATGGTTTGGGTGTTGAGCAATGCACAAAACTGACAGCGAGGTAGGTCATGGTCTGGGCCTAAACAGGTGACGCAGTACAAATGAAAATCTCTGTGTGGTATTTGCTTTCCACAGGCAAGACAATTGTTAACTTTTTCTGACATCGTTTAGAGCAAGAAAAAAGGATCCCCAGCGTCCGACCAGCACTTGCAAACTGCTTCTGCTTCGGGCTCCTCGGAAAGAAAGACTGATGTAATGGCATCGGCTGCCTGATTTTATACCACTGATGACCTGACATCAGCCCTGGAGCGACAACAACCGACGCAGAAATACTAAGCCTCTGGTATTCGAGCCGACTGAGGGCTACCCCTGACAGGATAATCCAAGTGTGATGACTGCAACAGTGAAACACGAAGAACATCAGCTTATTTCTAGCTCTCCCAATGTGAAAACAGAAACTCAGCAGAGATGGCCAGTAGACTTCTGTTTATAGGTAAATTTCAGTAACTGGCTAGTACAGTGTACTGCCTGGATGCCAGGAATAAAGAAATACAGAAGACCTGTAAAAAATCAAAAGTGAGGAAGAAACACTGACTTGGGAGAGTTCTACAGCTGTTCAGCAAAATGCAATGCAACCTTCAGACATTACTTCCAGTAACCTGCAGGAAGATGCAAGACAACTGCATACAGACCTGGTTAAAATAAACAAAACACTGATGGAGTATATCAACAAACAACAAGAGGATCGAAAAAAACAGAATAAGCTTTAAACAGACGATCAGATGAGATGAGATGACAAAGTCTGCAAAAATCAGAGGTTGAAATAAAGAAAAGGCTGGCTGAATATGAGACTGCTCAGGAAGAGATGTGTCAAAAAATAATACAATTAGAGGACAGAGCATGTAAGGAAAATCTGAGATTTTCAGCTATACCAGAGAAGCTAGAAGGAACAGACTGCGTTAATTTTATGAAAGCACAAATAAGCAACTGTACTGGTATTGCACAGCAGGAGTTGTTAGTTGAAAGGGCACACTGTGTGTATGCTCCAAACCTGGCTATAAGAAAGCAACCTAGACCTTTAATAGTAAAGATGAAATCCTACCAGAAGTCGATTCTGACCAAATTGTGGCAGGAAGACAGTACTAAAATTGATCTTCCTAAAGAGATAACATTTTTTGATGAAATACATGAGGAGGAAATACAAAAGTATGTCCAACAAAAAGTGAGCTATGAAACAGGAGGAGATTCCGCTTCTTGTTCTTCTGGTAATAAAGACCACAGACAGCACCTGTGAAACCTTCTCCACTGTTTCAATGGAAAATATTGAAGAGAAGGAAGGGAACAAAAGAGTTGACTAGAAAAACAGAGTACACTGGAAATTCAACAGATACAGGATTTCAGAGATGAACAGTAATAAAAACCAGTAACTTAATATGTGATTACAATGCAATAATTATATTTGAGAAATATAACATCAGAAAATCTGGAAATACATATTGGACTTTTTCAGATTTTTTTGGACTTGTGGGGGACTCTAAAGCATATGCCCTACTTCATGTCATTAATGTTTGGAAAATTGCTTTGGGGAGGACAAGAGTAGGGAGAAAGTCAGCTGTAAGTAAACTTTTTTTCTTAAATAGTACCAATTATGTGACATGTGGTTTTCTTTATATGCTATAAAGTCTTTTCAGTTTAAGTGTAATGGGGATTGTAAAAAGATGCTGCTGTTCCTTTTTCTTCTTTTCATTCTCCCTTCTCTCTCACTTCTTATTCAGTTTTATGAAATGTAGGCAATGCAATACATTTCTGGTTAAAAAGCATGATGAGAGATTAATGTGCTTTTTCTCGTTCTTGCATAGTGAAATGACTGAACTGATGACAATAGATTGATTTATTAACACGTTTTAAGATAGAGCAAGTAAATGAAAAAGAACACTGAATATTATGAGGCTTTCTTTCTAGCAAATGCATGCAAGTTCAGTAGCAATTCTGCAGCTGGTCTTCATGCTTCCATGTAAACAATCTGAGAGACAGAAACTGGCTGCCTGGTTCTCATGTCTCCATGGAGACCATCTAATAAAGAGAAACTGGCTACAGTCTAGTGGAGAGTAACTGGTTGCGGGGGGGGGGGGGGGGAGCAATTTGGCCAAGAGATGATGTTCTGTGAAGGCATTCAGGGGTTTCCCAAAGTAGATAATGTTCTCTGAATATATTCAGGGGTTTTCCTAAAGTAGTCAATGTTCTCTGAAAACATTCAGGGGGTTTTCCCAGCTGGGAAATGTATAAAGATAAGACAAAACCAATCAGTACTTAGTAGAAGCAGAGGCGGCACCATGCATCTTAGCATGGACTACTGTTTTTAGGTTAACTCAAGGCTGTGAGTTTGGCTGTCAGTTTGGGACTTTTGTTCCTACTACGAAGGTAAAACTTCAACATTTGAAGGTGTACATAGTTTTGTGTGATAGCATTAACTTAACAGGTTTTAGGGAGTTCTGGGGTTTTTTTTTGAGGGCCTTCAATAAAACAGAATGTTTTATAAGATGTGACTAGCTCAAATGGATACATTAAGAAATAACTGTCTAAATGTTTAACTTGCCAAATAGTGTATGCATCTAACAAAAGCTGGAACTAGACATTTAACAAAAAAGGTGTTCTACATAAAAGGTGGGAATACAATGCTTTCTTTAATGTCTTTAAATGTAAATGGCCTTACAGATAAATACAAAGAAAGAGTAGGGACCTATATTAAAAAATGTAGAGTGCAAACAGCTATATTACAGGAGATGCACTTAGAAATGAACATGTGAATTTGATAAAGAAATGTTTTCAGGATAGTTATTCAGTGGAATACCTGGGACAAAGGAAAAGAGGACTACTTATATTAATAGCAAGAGGAGCTGCTATAGTGATAGAAGATGAAAGGAAAAAAATATAAAAATGGCATATTTGTAGTGCTAAGATGCTACTGCCATGTATTTATATTCTACCTAAAACTGCTGTAATGGAGCTTAAAACAATTCTAGAGGAATATGCAAAGTCCAGGAGATCTAGGATCCTTGCTTGGATGCGTTTACATAGGTATTTTTAAACCCCAAGTAGACTCCAAATAAATTTTCCTCAGGTGGATAATAAATGTTGGAGGTGTGAAGGGCAAGAAAGAGGAGGATGGGAACATTTTTTGGGAGTGTGATTAGCTGCCAGACTTTAGGTATTTCCTGTAGACCACTTTGTCGGAGATGTTGGGTGACTGGATTGACTGGGGAGATGATATTTTTGAGCTATGATACAGAATCAGAATTGCCCACACATAGTAAAGCCTTACTGAGTCTAATTATGGTGGCTGCCAAAAAAGCAATTATTAGAAACTGGAAATCAAAGTCTAGACCAACTTTACTAAAAGTACTGAATATAGTAACAAGAGATAAAACAATTGGAACTGGCATGTTTAGAAAGGGAAGGTGCAAACTACACAGGAAAAATGGGAAATGTGGTAACACTGAGCAGAGTGGAGGAAGGCCGTTGATTACAACTCTGATCTGAGATATACAAGTATCCTTTTTTTGGCTTATTTATACCGATTATTGCTTCTAGCAATTTATATATAGCACTTTTTTGCCTGCTGCATACTTTTTACTGTATTTTATTGCTATTAACTAATCTGCACGGGTAACTGATTTATTTGCAGTTAAAAGCATTCTGTACAGTCTCTTTGCTCCTTCATCTGTTTAAAAACTTTCATTTTGTGGCTCACTGCTGTCAAAGATTTCTGTACTGTTTACTGTCTAAAAGAGTGTAGGCTAATAGCTTTAGTATTGGTCACCACCCTTCTTCCCTGTTGGTGTTGTCTTGTAATACTTGGTGGCTTTGCAGTTGCCCGCCCCTACTGTAAATTTGATCTGGGACACTTCTCCCAGTCTAGTGTCATTAGCTCATTCTACCGAATAGAGAGAGAACATCTGAGAAGGCCTTCTGTTCCTCCTTTCTCCCTTTCTTAAAAATTGCCTGAATCTCCTTGTGTTCTGACTGTGCTTCTCAAACATTTTGGAAACAGAGTATATTTTAGTGCATTTATTATAACTGCAATTGTCTTAATATTGCTACAACTCAAGTGCTCTAGGTTGCACTGCATCTGAATTGTGTTTTAGCTGCTTTTCTGTATATATAGACTTCTCTGTATATATAGACTAGCTACTTATTCTACTGTATTACTGCCTCAAATTGTTTTTCAGTTGTGTACTTGCCTTGCTTCATTTAAAAAGTTTTAAATTGCTAATTTTGTAGAGTTGTAATTGTATTTACTGTTTAGGACTACACACTCAAGTGTGTTAGCCTTTTCTGTTTTTATTGACTGTATTATTGCATTGTTTAGCCTGTTTTAACCAAAAAAATGACTATCTTGTTTGCTCGTTTCCCACCTTTCCTAGCCAGTCCAGATCCCAGGCTTTGCTTGTCTCAGGACTTTATTTTCTGTGTCCAGAGCTATCTAGACCTTGCTGTGGTAGAGGGAAGTCCTACTGCTTACCAGTGGGAGTGGTGAGCATTGTACTGCCCATCTAACACTACAGGAGTGGTTTACAGCTCTGAAATTGTAATTTTATTGGCCTTTTTGGGCTGATTTCTATCCCTTTCAACTTTCTGGCTTAAAAACATGTGTGTTTGCGTATTTTCCGCATCGTGCAGCACCGTGGGGCTACAGTTAAACTATTCCAGGTGCTAGAAAGTCGGCTCTTCAAAATTTCCCTTAGAACTAGCTGGTTTCTCAGTAGTAGCACTAAAATCTGAACCCATGCAACTAGCACTTGCTCTAGAACTTGCAGGAAAGCACTAGGAAGCCTGAAACTGATACAAGCACTCAACTCTTCTGGTCAATAAGGAGAAATTAATTGCAAGCACTAAACAGCCTATAACTGCAAAGTACCTTGCAAAGGTAAGGGAAAACAGCACTTGTACTTTACAAAAAAAAAGCACCTAAACAGGCATGTCCAAAGGTCAGCTTCTGGTGATTTCTCCTGTCCACCTGGTGAATCTGGACATACTGGGGCAATGCGGCAACTGCCTCATGTACACAGACAACCCTCTCCTCCTACCACCCAACACTACAACCTGCGAGAGATGCACTTACATAGCCAAACTGGAAGCAAAGCTCTCTCCGGCCAAGACTGTGCTAGACAGTCAAGAGAAGAAGGTTAACATCTGCACTACGCCTCAAGCAACTGATAGCCCTTCAAAACACACACCATCAACACCCACACATAGCAACACACCATCAACACCCACACATAGCAACACTAAACCCACATATGCGGAGTCCCTTAACATTAACCTGCCCAAGCAACAAGGACCTCCGAAGCTGAAACGCAAACAAACACCAGTCAACCAAAGTGATGCATAGCTCACAACACCAGTGTGCCACCCATTAACAGCCCCTAAGGCAAGACAATGTACCCAAAACTGTAGTCATAGGTGACTATATTCAGGCACACTGATGTCCCACTCACCAGGCTGAACAAGGAGAAAATTACAGTCAGCTGCCTGTCGGGTGCCAGGATCCGCCACAAAACGCATGCACTCAAGTCACTCCAAAACAAGTACAAATACAACTCTGTCATTGTCCATGTCGGAGTGAATGACTTGAGACGTACCTCCATGGACTACATGAAGAGAGACATGGAAGAGCTCTCGGTTCATGTGGTCCAGGCAGGTATGACCTTAGCCCTGAGTAGCATCCTGCCTTCGCCGATAATGATACCACAGTATAAGGACAAAATGATTGACTTCAACAATTGGCTAAGCTTCTGGTGTCATTCAAAGGGGAGCCAGTATCTGTCTGCTTGGGAAGACATGATCGACAAACCACAATTCTTCGCCAGAGATGGTCTGCATCTGTCAACCCTGGGATTTAGGTTACTGGCTAAAGCTCTTGCCACCCCTACAGTGCCTTTTTCAGCCAAGGTTCAAAGGACAAAACCACCACTGTAACAGATACAAGCATGCAAAATCTGAAGGTAATGCTACTCAATGCTAGAAGTCTAAACCTCAAAATGCACTCTCTCGAGGCACTCCTAAAAATGGAGAACATTGATATCTGTGCAGTAACTGAGACCTGGTTCAGGGATCCAGAGAGTACCTCTGCAATACCAGGCTACAACTCTTACCATACCACACTTTTCGGCCACAAAACCAAGACCGAAACATTAAAGGTGGAGGACTGTCCATATTCACCAAGGATATTCACACCTCCAGGCTAGCTGCCCAACACAATGCATCTGAAATTCTCCAGGTGCAACTAACACTAAGTAAGACTGCAATCCAAACTGCAGCTTGCTACAGATCCCCCAGCATGCCCCAAGATTCTCACTACACCTTTCTAAACATACTGGAAAATATTAAGATGCAACCAAACACCCTAATACTGGGTGATTTCAACTACCCTGCCATTAACTGGGAAAACTACTCTGGTACCAACACCTTTAACCAACGGTTCTTGGAATTCATAAATTCCAACGCCCTGGATCAACTAATCCATTGTCCTACCAGGGGCTCCAATATCCTAGACCTGGTCATTACCAAAATGGAAGATAGATGCTCCACACCAGTGGTCACCCCCTCATTGGTCAGGTCTGACCATAAGTAAATCACCCTTGACAGCCACTATCCCACCCCCACCCCCCAGTAAGGAAACCTCCATAAAAAATATCTCCAAAGCCAACTTTATGCTACTGAAGTCAGAAGTGACAAACTTCATGACACCCATGCAGATGGGATCTGAAAGTTTGACTGCTGAATCCTACACTAAGGCAGTGTATGAGCACATCCACTCATGCATGAATTATGCCATCCCAAATAGAACCAAGATGCTCTCCTCCAAAAAAAGGAAGCCAATCTGGTGGTCCCCTGCTACAAACAAACTATACAACAGAAAGAAGAAACTGTTGCCGAAAAGAGGAAAATCCCAGGATGCAAAAAACTCCATCACCAGCCTCAGTAAGAAGCTGAGATCCCTCATAAAATCCTCAAAAGCTAGTTACGAAAATAAAATTGCCAAAGATTCCAAAGACAACTACAAGGCATTCTATAGTTATGTCAATAATCTAAATGGCAATGCTCAGATCTGCTCTAAGCTACAACAGAATGGCATTAAAAATACTGATCCCAAGGATATTGCCAATATTCTGGCAGATCGATTTAGTGCCAATTTCACCCTCCTCTCACCCCCTAAAGGGCCCATCTCAATACCAAAAGATTGCCAAATTCCGGAAATCATGGCCACACAGGTAGAAACCGCACTCTCCAAAGCTAAGAATACAGCATCCATGGGGACCAGATGACATCCCGGGCTGTGTACTACATGAACTACAAAATGAACTGGCACCTCACCTAAGTGTCATGTTTAATCATAGCCTCACCTCAGGCTTCATGCCCACTGAGTGGCGCACAGCTACAATTATCCCACTCCACAAGGGGGGGGGTCCACCCTGGATCCCAGGAACTACCATCTCATCAGTCTGACGAGCCTGATCTGCAAGGGCATGGAACACATTATCATGGATCTTATACACAAAGACATTGGCAACCTTCAAACACTGGACCCCCACCCAGTTTGGGTTCGTGAAGGGCCGATCTTGTCTCCTGAACCTGACTTCTTTGAATCAGTCTACAGAGCTGTAGACGAGGGTAAGGCGGTCCACACAGCCTATCTGGACCACGCCAAGGCCTTCAACACCATCCCCCACTCTAGAATCATAGATAAACTTACTAAGCTGGGCATAAATCCCCATGTCACTCGATGGGTTGCCAACTGGCTTACTGACAGAACCCAGACTGCAAAAGTAGCAGACTCCAAATCCAGCTCCAGACAAGTTGAGTACCTCAGGGTTCAGTCCTGGGACCACTCTTGTTTGGCATCTACTTTGAAGTACAGGCTAACACTAAGGGACTCTGGCTAACAAAGTTAGCAGATGACTGCAAACTGGGAGCCATTACTGAATCCCCAAATGATGTGGATATCCTACAAAAGGGCCTTACAGAAACAGATGCCTGGTACCAGAGCCATGGGCTCACGCTTAATGCCAAGAAATGTATAGTTATCCCCTTCGGAAAAAACATGTACCCATGAATTACCACAAAGGTGACAGTACACTAAACATCAAAAGTGTGATGACAGACTTAGGGACACAGGTGGACAGTGGTCTCACCTTCGATAACCACATCACCACAACAGTCAGGAAATCCTTCTATGTGGCACACCTCATCACTAAGGGCTTTTCATCCAGAAAAAAGGAGGTCATTGTCCCACTGTACTCATCCTTCATTACACCCATTATAGAGTATAACGCCCCGTTTGGTATGTACCTCATAAGACATCTGTAACAGCTGGAAAGGCCGCAGAAATACTTCACTAAAAGAATCACAGGCCTAAAGCAGATACCATATGCTGACCATCTAAAAAAACTCCAGCTAACTCTGTGGCATATCGTCTACTCGGAGGTGATCTCTGCTTAACATACAAGGCCATGTCAAACCCTGAGCTGTTGGACATGCTCCACTTAAAGAAATCCCAAACCCTCAGAGCCACATGCTCCAGGGATCTAAACCTAGTCATCACAATGAACAAAACACGCTGGAGGGATAGGTTCCTGAACCAGAGACTGCCCATACATGTCAAGCAGAGAGCCTCCTTGGCCCTCTTCAAAAGGTACCTTGATGATTGGATGGGAGATGGGAAATACACCCCGTGGATCAGTCGCCCTGCTAGACAGGGGTCCAGGGAAGTAAATATTGTGGGAAGAAATATCCAGGGAATTGTTGTGGCTAGGCTTGTATAGGCCCTAGGGCCGATAGCCTAGTACCAACCCATGAACAATATATGCAGAGAAGGAACAACATTTAAGAAGCAGGATTTGAATGAGCCATATAATGCCTGGCTGGCAATGACTGGATAGATTATAAGTGATGTATAATGTTTGCAACTACAGCTGTTTTAATAGGGTCTGTGATATATAATGTCTGCATCTAAAGTGGTGTCTTTTTTTTTTCACTTATACAAATGTAAGATTGCCTGTGTCATATGTGATAATTTAATAAAGATGTTTATTGAAAAGAAGTCAGTTTTCAGCAAGGAACATTACTTATAGGTGAGGAATGAAACTTGATTTGCAGCAGTGATAACCAGGGTACCTTTTTGGCTGGGCTTGTATAGGCCCCCAGGGCCAATAGCCTAGTACCTACCTATGAACTTATGATGCATCTGGGGGGCCGAGAAGGTAAAATATAACAAAGGAGGATAGATCATTGAAGAAATTTAAGAAAATATTTGGCATGGAAGATGTGAATTCGGTAATAAGAGTCTGGAGTGAATTTACATATTCCCCAAGATATAAAAACTGGGCTAAGTTAGACAGAATTTACATTTCACAGGAACACAGGCATTTAATTGAAGGTGAAAATAAAAAAAATCTCAACCACAAGAAGTAAACGAAAACTTATTAATTAAAACAAACGACTACGCGCTTTCACCTTAGACATACAAGAGCTCCTTCAGAGTCATTCACAATGCATCCAGCATGCACCTTATGTAACACCATAATAATTAATACAACCAATCAAATACTTCCTACGTTCTTTTAAAAGTGTAAACCATAAATTTAAAGTAACAACCTGGCTGTTCATTTTTAAAAAAATCCATAATATTAGTTTAAAAATTCAATCAACCATGAATGTCAAGCTACATATTTAGGAATGTCAAATTACATATTCATATTTAAGATACCCATACCACTTGATTCTTTCACAACTGTGTAAAAGCTAGCAACTTATTTATTCCTACATGACCAGACCCCTTTGCTTTAGTATTGGTGTCAAAGAAATAGCATTATTTAGTCCTGGTGCAACTGTAGCATTCAATCTAAGTTGCCATTTTACCTCCTTTTCCTCAACCTCCAGTTTCTCATTATCCTCATTTTCTGCTTGCAAAACTATCAACCACAAAAAAGATGAATTTTTTAAAATCAACACATTTAGTACTGTGAAGATGGAGTGCGCTACGCACGTCTGAATTTTTTACTTTTTTTTTTTTTTTTTTTTTTTTTTTACTAAAGGTGTTGATTTTAAAAGATTCATCTTATAAAGTAATGAATGCAGCCAAATATCGAGGCAGCTATGGCAGAATGTTCAGTCTCAAGCTAAATCAAGTTATAATTCCACAGAATGTTCACAGCCTCAAGCCAAGTCAAGTGATAAATCCACACGTCTTATTTCCAGATAAAATCCCTTTATTGAAAGTTACAACAGGTAAGCGCTTTCACAAACTTCTGTTTGCTTCATCAGACCATAAACAAGCACTCAGCCCTTCCCCTTTTTATACTCATGCAAATAGTCAAATTTCAAATGAACAAATTACAGTCAATCCTATACTCAAAGTGCCTCCCCATCATTAAACTAAAGCACTCACAATAAAATATACATCTAAAATTATATCAGCAGGGAGCAGCCTTGCATCAAAAGGTACAGCTATTTTAATTAAAAGGTCCTTCCCTGGAGAAGTGCTTGACAACTAAATTTGATTTGAATGGAAGATGGTGTTTATTCACTTGCTCATACCCACAAGTTAAGTCCCCGATTTTGTTTTTGAATGTGTACAGTCCGTGTTCAAACCAACATTGGTTCATCCAGGAAATACATAATCTGCTACTTCCATACCATGATCATTTCTTCATTATTGGTGGCGACTGGAATGCTCTTATTGATCCATAAAATGATAGCTCGAATAAGAACAGACAACAGCCCACCCAAATAACTGCTTCTATTCAAGATTTGATGAATAGTTTTAATTTAGTTGACCCTTTTTTAATATCCGAGATTGACAGGGAGTCTAATAAATTCACTTTCTATTCGGCCTCACACAAGGTTTGGTCTAGGATTGATTATTACCTGATCTCAGATGCTTTCTCGACTAAAATTGCTAATTTTGCTCATGAGGCCAGATCTATATCTGATCATTTGAATATATCACTTGGCATTAACCCTAACCAAAATTGCAATTACGACAGTAAGATTTTCACTTGGTCACTAAATAGTAACATTCTGAAAAAAAAAATGACGTTTTGCAGGAGGTTGATTAATATCTAAAACACTTAGAAGCTGAAACATTGCTTTCCAATATCCCTTTAGATATACAATCGGCAGCAGCTAAAGCTGTCAGAGGAATACTTATCCAAAAAGCATCTTATTATAAAAAGAAAGAGTCTGTACCATCAATAACCTCACAAAAGAGTTTAAAAAAATTGACAGAACTGCAAAAAGATTTTTCCCCTGATTTGGAAATTAAACTTCACGGAATTCAGAAGGAAATATATTTCTTCCACCAACAAAACTTTGACTGAATTAAAGCTTCTACATAGATACTCCAAATGGGCTCAAACTCCATCCAGGACTCTAGCAAGACTAATAAATATCAAAGAAGGACCAAACTATATAAAGGACATAAAGTACAAAGGGAAAATCCTGTATAGAAATATTGACATTGTAAATTCATTTGTAGATATTTACACGAAAATCTACAATCCCAAAACTCAATTCCAAAAAGAACAATACATAGACTTCCTCAATAAGCTTAATGTCCCAAAACTATCTTCCACATAAATTACCCAGTTAAAAGCCCCTAAAACACTAAATGAAATAACTGCAGCTATTAAAAAACTGAAACCAAATAAAGTGCCAGGCCCTGATGGATTTACAGGTGAATTTTAATTTTCTGCAGTAATCTTACAAAAATCCTACTTAGCACGTATAATCATATCATATCAGAAGGGATTATGGACAAGTATATGAATAATTCCAAAACTATTTTCATCCCGAAACCGAACTCTGACAAATCAAACCCTCTTAAATATAGGCCTATTGCCCTTATAAATGTAGATATGAAAATTGTATCTACCATTTTTGCAAATAGAATTCAGAAAGTAATAGCGTCAATTATTTCTCCAGAGCAATTGGGTTTTATAAAGCAAAGACAACTTTGTGATAATACTCTCACTTTGCATACATTATTAATGTTCCTTGAAAAGGATAATCATCCAAGATACGCTTTAACATTAGATGCAACTAAGGCCTTTGATAATGTGGATCTCAACTTCTTATATATAACAATGGAATACTTTAATTTCCCGGATATGGTCATTAATACTATTAGGATGATGTATAAAAAAATGTCTCTACTTCCCTTTGTATAAATAAAACATTATCAGATCCTATTAAAATTACAAATGGCACCAGACAGGGGTGTCTGCTATCACCCTATCTTTTTAACTTGTATCTTGAACCTTTTCTTATCTGGATCAAAAAGATGACCTATCATCATATCCCAAAAATCTATAACATCGAAATAAAGTACTCGGCATTTGCAGATGACCTTAACATTTACTTTGAGGTTCCTAACACAGACCTCCAGAAAATTCTAAACTCTACTGATCTCTTTTCTAAAGTTGCTAACTATAAGCTTAACCCCACCAAATCATCCTGTTTTCCTTTGAATCCTAAGAAGCATTTAGAATACCACTTCCCCCTTTCTGACATACCTTTTAAATATTCAATAAAGTATCTGGGTATAAACTTCATGCACTATCAAGAACTTATGAAAACTAATCTTTATAAAGTTTGGGATAAAATAAACAATGATCTAACCAGATGGAAAAATATTAACCTTTCACTGTTATCAAAACCTGCTATTATCAAGATGAATATTCTACCTAGAATTCTTTTCCATTTAAACTCTTTTTCTTAATATTCCAAAAAACTTCTTTCGTAAAATGGAGACCACAATTTCTATATTCATATGGTTCCCTAAATCAACCAGAATAGCATATAGGAAATTCACTATCCCAAAAGCTAACTGTGGATTAAGTCTTCCAGATTTCAGTCTTTATTATTAAATAATTACCGCAAGTCGGTTAATAAAAATAGCCAGTTATGATCCGTATGAAGAATCTTGGTCTCCAATATGGGTCAAGATCTCATATAACTATACACGTTCATTCAAAATTAATCCTCAATCTATCCCCTTTCTCACACCTGTTGGTGAATTTAACATTACGTTTTTGCCTCTTCTAAAAAACAAAATTCTTATTTTTCATGATCTGATGAAATCCCTTAATTTGCAAAATACAATCCCCATTCTTCAACCCATACATCTGAATCCAAATTTAAAAATCAATAATAAAATGATTGACCTATCTAACTTTCCTATTATCAAGAAGGCTACAGTCTGGCATTTTTGTAGTACAAAAATGCAGCAGAAGTTTTATTTTTTTTTTATTTTATTTTACATTTGTTAACCGGGCTAGTCTGGCTGGATACATGTCCATTTTCAGCAGAGGCCCGAGGAGAAAAGCTCCACTATCATGCTATAACTTTACACATTAAAAAGATACTACTAATAAAATATAGATAAAACAATAATCAATCAAAGATGACATAAGAAAAACAAAGTAAAATCGATTATACAGTATTACTAGGCTTGAGTGGCTCAATACATGTATATTTTTTGCAGAGGGCTTGGAGGAAAGCTCCTGTATTATACTAGAAACTTTATATTTTTCAAAAAATCACTAGAGCAGAAAAGATACAAACATTACAAAAAGCAAGATACAATTTAAAATCCAGAGTTGAGTATGAGAGCAGGTAGTGTAACGGTTATCAGTCAGGATTCAAGCATGGGCATAGCCAGTGATTTTGCAAATGAATTCTAATCTGTTTTTTGAAAAGGTGACATGAGGCTAGGGAGGTAAGTTCAGTGGGAAGTTTATTCCAATATGATCCGATAGCGTTTGCAAATAAGGAGTCACCTGCTTTATTATGAGATTTGATAGTAGTTACTAGGAGCTTGTTGGCTGATCGAAGTGAAGTAAGATTTTTATAAGGTGTGATAAGGTTAAAACTTTATTTGGGGCTCCTAATAAATATGACCCTATTTTAAGACAACTCAGCTCACTTAAACAAAAATTCCTTAAATACAGAGTTATGGAACAAGATATTCAATTAACACAATCAATCATCAAGTCGCTCTCCCTAAAAAACAAAATAATCTCACATATTTAAAAACTTGTGTCGCCCATTATACATAGTCATTCACTTTTATTTTCCAAATACTGGGATTCAATACAGGATGAAATCTCTAGCGAATCTAAGTATGAAGCAATCGGAAATACACTAAACTTGACCCCCTTCAAAAATCTAATTTACACACAGCTAATGATAAATAATAACTCTTACTACACCCCAGTTTTTTTACAAAAATTTGGATGCAATAAAAACTTAACATGTCCTTTCTGCACTCTCCCTCATGTTGACATAATACACATGTTCTGGAGTTGTAAGACCAGCTATAAACTCTGGTGCTCCCTCAGAATTCAATTAGAAAAAATGGGGTATGAGAAAACTACATTTTCTTGGCAAACTATGATCCTTAATATTGTTCCTATTCAAATCAACGGTATTCGCCGTCATGTTCTTGTCTCAGTTTGTGCTCTCCTTAAATATTTCATTACTAAAAATTTGATCAACCCCTCAGCAATTTCATGGGAAAACTTTAAGGATATGGCAATAAAATATATATCAGCGCACAAAATGTGCACAAATAGCAAAAAGAAAAATAATTATTTTAAAACATATTGGGAAAATCTCTTTGATCTAATCCAGAATAAGTAAAATCCAGCAATTTTTTTTTCTTATACATATGCATTCCAAGCTGGATCTTTTTTTGTACTAGGTACGGTCCAAAATTATTTGATAATGTAAACATTACACTTTACTAATTGTCTTATGTCATTTTATTCGCAGAGGTCCTCTGACATCCATGATGTAAATATATTATAAATATGGTGTAAATAGGTTTTTAGGACATGTATAGTTTACTTTAGGTGGTGTACCCCCAAAATAGTTAATAGTTTATACTTTATATAATAGTATGTTATCTGATTAAAGTTATCCTCCTCTTGGGAGTCCTGATTTCTATTTGTATTATGTTTTTCTGGGGCATACTAGTGAATGTTTTACCTGTTCAGGAGTAAGGTACTGGTTACAATAACTGCTGGTCTATAAATCAAAACTTGTTAACTATTTGTATTAACTTAGAATGTACTTGACTTTATTTTTCTTGGTTTGATGTACCTTACAAGTTCCTTATCTTGTATTTATTTTCATTTCTTTTTTGTAAAAGTTTTAAAACTAATAAAAATATTTTTGAAAAAAAAAAAAAAAACTAATGCCAAAACTGATAGATATGGATCAATGTGGTTTTGTGGAGGGAAAGCAAACATTTGACAACATCAACAGAACACTGATGATGCAGAGGGAAGCAGAATGTAAGGAAATACCATTGTTGCTGGTGGGTCTTGATTCAGAAAAAGCATATGACAGAGTAAGCAGGTACTTTATGAGCAGGTCAATGGAAGCATTTGCATTTCCTGAAAAATTATCAGGTTAAGAGAATATAAAAGGGATCACAGGTGAAAATTAAAGTAGGTGGGGTCCTCTCTGATGATTTCTGGCTGAGAAGAGGAACCAGGCAGGGGTGTCCTCTTTCCCCTTTATTATTTGCATTAGATTTAGAACCAGTGGCAAAGAAAAAAGGGACTCAAACTCACAGATATAACAGGTATGGTAGCCATGAAAAGTTGACTTTATTTACACATTATTTTGCACCTGACAAAACTAGAAAAAGACATTACAATGTTGGGGAACATTCTGAGACAGTTTCAAATCTTTTCGGGATTCAAAATTAATGAAGCTAAAACAAAGGCAATAGCAGTAAATTATGCACCCACACATGAACTGGTTCAGGAATACCCATATTTATGAGGGCATGATAAAATGAAATATTTAGGAGTATGGATTAAAAACAATTCAAGTGTGGCAGCTAAGGATATGTGGGAAGAGACTAAACAAAAGCTAATACAAAAACTGAGAAAATGGAAGCTTTGTTATATGGATATGGATAGAAAGATACAAGCAGTTAAAATGTTTTTAGTCCCTTTAGTCTTATACACAGGTCAGGCATATTTCCATCAACCAAAAGAGAAGTTGTGGGTAACAATAAAGAGTTGAAAGACTTTATCTGGGAGGGGAAGACTGCAAAAGTCAAACGGGATAAGATGATTCTTCCAGAAGAACAGAGCGGATTGGGATTACCCAATTTGAAGGGGGTATTTCAGAGCTACACACTTAAGACGCCTATATATAGCACAAGCTGATAACTATAATTCAGAGTGGAAAGGGATGATGATGAAACATGGGGGAAGCTCCAGAAACAAGGACAGACTGGGATTTTGGATGCAGGCCTTTAATGAGTACAGTAACCATGCAGATTATTATATCCATAAAGTAGCAGAAAGTATTGTAAGAACTAAACCAACACGGGAATGGGTAAAGGAGATTCTGAAGATAGCAATGACTGCAATTAGGAATACAGCCAACAGACAAGAGGGGGCCGGAATTTACTGGAGAAAAATGGCTAAAGAACCAAGGTATTGAAAGCAAAAAACTAGAGGGGGAAATGTGACAGAATGAGAAGACGCCAATAATTTATTTGGACTGCAGGTTAGAAATTGCCTTCCCTTATCAGGGATTGATAGAGTATAGGCAATGAGAAAGAAATGTGGGGGGGGGGTCCTAAACAAAAGACCAGCACTGATAGAGTTTTTAACAGAATCTAGAACAGAAGCTGCCATTAAAAAAGGAATTAATACAGCATGGTAGCGTTGTCGCCTCACAGTAAGATGCTGACCGGTTCCACTCTCAGCTAGAGCGTCTTCTGCGTGGAGACATGCGTGAATGGGCGTACCTTCATTGAAGGTTGTGCGTCAGGACTGGCAACTTGGCACATAAAAATCAACTGCCAATCATTAGTGGACCGGAGTTCTGCTGTGGTGACCCCTAACCGGGAAAAGCCGAAAGATACAATACAACATAAAATATTGCATGGTAAATCATCAAAGGATGTTAGAAAGGATTGGGAAGAGAATGGATAAGCAATTCACAAAGAAAATGGGAGCATATATGTATGTCTTCCACATATGCAACAAAATCAAGATGATTTAGGATTTTTGCTTGGAAATGTTTACACAGACATTTCTATACCCCAAGTAGACTCCAGAGATTTTTTCCTCAGGTAGACAGCAAATGGTGGTGGTGTGACAGGGAAGAGAGAGGCAATTGGGAACATTTTTTGGGAGGGAGGTCAGTGGCAGACTAAGGAGTCCCTGTGGGATACACTGTTGGAAATGCTGGGTGGGCAGAATGGTCCGAAGAGGGATATGATTGCGCTGAGCTATGACACAGAATTGGAATTGCCTAAACATGGTAAGACCTTGCTGTGTCCAATAATGGCGATTGCCAAAAAAAAAAATTACTAGAAAATGGAAATCAGAATCTAAACCAACTATACTGGAAACAGTGAATATATTAAGAGAAAAAACTGAAATTGAGATATTTAGAAAAGGGTAGGAGCAAACTACATGAGAAAAAAATGGGAATTATGGGAAAAATACATATAAAGGAGGAATGAGGCCTAAAAGGCTGTAGAATGTAAATGAGGTATGTAATGTTTGAGTGAGAAAGACTGGGTAGATAAGTGATGTATTATGTTTGCAACTGGGTGTGTGTCAGATGGTTGGTACTAGGCTATCAGCCCTAGGGCCTATACAAGCCTAGCCACAACAATTCCCTGGCTGTTTCTTCCCACAGTATTTACTTCCCTGGTATGGTTTTTGATGTAAAATGCTTGTGACTAGTATTGTGTTGCTGTGGTTTGTTTTCATTTATATAACTGTATGGCTGCCTATGTAGTAAGTGATGGTTTAATGAATATGTTTCTTGTTTAAAAAAAGCAGGAATTGACTAATTTATGTAATATTGCTTAGGTTATATGATATATAGCAATATATATGAAGTATAATGCTTATGTTAATATAGTTTGATTACTTTTAAATGTATACACATTTGCCTATGCCAGAAATAACTCAATAAAGGTGTTTGGAAAATAAAAAAGGCCTTTAATACCTATTCTAAGGTAATCAGAGGGG